>NC_088112.1:554404-651768 GCF_036370855.1 Dromaius novaehollandiae | reverse complement strand
TAACCAGGGTGTAGCTGAGTGGTTATGTATCACCTATTATAAACTATTTTAACCTGATGTCCTTAGTGCTTCATTTCATCAATGGTTAATACTCTGCTTTTTGGAAGAAGGGTACAGGCTGTGGACTAAATGGTAAGAAAGTACGTGTTAAGTCACTCAACAGTTTTTCCATTTGGAAAATAAGAATGAAAGCAGCTAGTAATTGCAGAATATGTACACTGTAACGCTGTCAGCTTTATTCTGTAATTTGTTATCGGTACGTTTCTGTTCCCAGGCTCGAAGGTGAAGGTAATTCAAATTCTTTGTCAACTACGTATAAACCTGTTTCCCTGCCTCTGACCTCTCCAAATGTAAAGCTGAATCTGACTAGTCCAAAAAGAGGCCAGAAAAGAGAAGAAGGCTGGAAAGAAGTGGTTAGAAGGTAAAGACTAATTCTGTGTTTAAAAACTGTATATGAACTATTTTTAGCTTATAAACTGTGCTCCAACAAAGAATATCCAGCAAGGTTATTTTGATTATTTAATTATATTTATAGAAACCCTTCCCCTCATGCTTGCAGTGCTGTGGAAACAAATTACAGTCCTAATTTGTAGTAACTCTATATTAACTTAAGATCAGTATGACATGAATGTTTTATTTGGCGCTAGAGTTTTCTTTTTACCTGTGACTTCAGGTGTTAGTAAAGTAGAGGACAGGTGGATGATCGTTGCAAGACTAAACCTCATTGTGCTTTGCTGACCCTGATTGCTGATTCCACTGAAAATTGTGACCTTAAAGTGGTTGTTAAGGGTGCAATTAGACTTAAAGATTATCCGCAAAGCACGCTTTTCTTTTGGAAATGTACTGATTTTTATTATATGGCCGTTAACTAGTTTATCTTTTTTGTGACCTTTATTATGCTTCCTACTTGTAACTAGAAATGGTCATCTAGCTTTCCTTTTTCCGTCTCCTTATCAAAAAGGAATGCAGCATGAACACACAAATGTTAGATGCTTTGGGTGCACCTACCCTGCCCCGCTGCTTTTTTGCTGCAATGGTAGTGACCAGAAATACCCATTTTAGAGAATTTTAGGCTGTGTGCAAAGAAAGTAATTTTACAGAGGACTCAATGTATCCAAATTATTGGAAGCCACAAACTGTCTGTTTTTAACAAAAGGAAAAAAAAGCAGTTTAGTCTGAAAATTTAAGCCTTCGAACCCTTAGAGAGTTGGTTCGGTGTTCCGCCGTTGGTTGCGTTCATGAAGATTGTTCTCTGCTGTGATGGGTCCTTGCTAAATGAATGGTCGCAGACTGCCCGCCACTTGGTGAGTCATGCAGGCATGAAACCGTTAAACAGGCAGCTGACTTTTCCATGGCTGCACACAGACCCCGCCATTGACCCTGGAGCTGCTGCATTTCTCCTCCTGGGTCTCTTGAGTCTCATAGTAGCTTTGTTGGGTATTGTCTGGTATTCTGCTGGAGACGCTAGGGTACTAGAAACGGCATCCGAAACCTGGACTTTCCTAATCCCTGAGGAGTCAGGCCTTGTATCATGGCAAATGTGTTCATAAAATGTTCTGTACTAGTGTTTTCTATGTCCTGATCGATTGGCAAAGCATGTGTCCAGCCAAAGAGCTTTTTGACAACTTCAGATGTGTTTGCAAAATGCCTGGGACCTGCATGCCTAAAGTGTCTCCTGGTCTGAATGACCAGACTCATTCTTCTCCTCCCCTCTCCCTGTGAGTATCCCACTGGCTAGAAGGGATGTCTATCAAAGAAGTAACCAATGAAAACATCCCTTCTACCCTTGACAGGCAAGTAGGCAGAGTTTTGAAAGACCCTCCCCCTAGCAACACTCTGCAGCCAACACCAATTGAGCAATTTCAGCTGCAGAGAGGAGGGCGCTGCTGTTCAGGAGCAAAAAGGTACTGTTTTGGGCACTTTTCAAGGTAAAAAACCATTGAGCTTGGTGGGTAGGGAGGGAAAAACTACTGGGTGATGGGTGGGCATGGGCCCTGGGCATTGTGGTGAGCCCTTTTGGAGAAGGAGTGTCTCTGTGGGTGGTGGTGTGGGGTATCTTAGTGGAATGAGGTGGAAGACCACCAAAGTACAGTTAGAAACCCTGTGAGTAATGTGGAAGTGTCTTGAAAGTTAAGGGAGGATGGGAGCCCTGATTTGGGGAGCGAGTGATTGGGATGTCTAGTTTGAAAGAGGATCCCTTGGGATGGAGGGGGGAAGAAAGCCCAAAGCATGAAACAGTGTTGGAATAAGGGTTTGGTGCATGTTCTGAGGGCCTGGTTTCTGGAGGTGGGGTGGGTTGTAGCGTGCATCTCCTGGTGGGAGAGGGGGGAAAAAAGACCTTGGAAAGACAAGGTGATGCTTTAGAATGTTTCCACATATTAGATGTGTTTAAAATAAAATGCATTTCCTCTAAATGCCATTAACTGAGAAACAATTTCCTGTTGGTCAAGTTATTTAAGCTTCAAAGACTGGAATAGCTTGGTGAAGCTGGCAGTGGTGGTGATCTGTACGGTGTTCAGAGGTGCTTGAACTGTGATCACAGTGGTTTCTGAAACCCCTTTGAATCCCCTCTAATTGTTCAGTGTTGAATTGCTGCACATAGCTAGCAAGCTTGAAAGCAGTGTATGGGCTTGAGAGGTCCAGCCTTTAAAGTCTGGGGACAGTGGTGGCCCAGAGAGACCTTGGCTGGGGTCTGGATGCAAGCACAGTTCGTGTTCAAAGACTTCCCAGTACTGTATGCCTGCACTGACCCACCAATACCATGTGAATAGAAAAATCTTAAATTGACTCATTTTACTGAGCACATGGGTTACAGTGTCGTGGCCTGAAAGTGAGCCTGCTTCTGAAAATCTGTGCTGCCTTCGTAGTGGCTTCCAGCATCTGATTAAATTACAAAACTGCACAATTAGTCTGGCGTCCACTGTTACGTATTGTCACCTGTAAACTTTCAGATTGAATGTAGTTTCTCACTTGAGGTCTGACTTGTGCATGCAAGTGGTGTTACAGAGCTGATCACTGGGAAGACATTGGAAAACCACATTTTCCTTACTGTAACCAGTAGAAATAGTTAAGCCATGGGCTTTTACATTTGAAGCAGTGCTACTTATGTAAATTTAGGTCAATAAACTAAGGATTTGTCTCACTTTGAAGGTACACAAGATAAAAGCCAGAAGTGTTGCTGAAGCAGTGTATGAGGCGCACACATCTGTGATACAACAGTGGTAGAATAAATGTTCTGAAGTATACTTGGGTGAGGAGTTATTTGAGTGGGGGAGTTTTAGAGAGGCTCCAAAGGGTGAAAAAAACTATCAGCAGAAAACCACTTGCTGCCCTGAAACTTAAGAATATTGGTTCAACCACTTGTCAGACAACAAAGGATTTTTTTTTATGGCTTAAAAGTTTAAATAAGCTTCACAAATTTGTGATTTTTTGTGATTATAGGTCAAAGAAATTATCTGTCCCAGCTTCTGTCGTGTCTAGAATAATGGGAAGAGGTGGGTGCAACATCACAGCAATCCAAGATGTCACTGGTGCCCATATTGACGTAGATAAACAAAAAGATAAGAATGGAGAGAGAATGATCACAATAAGGTACAGTATCTTGAAAAGAAACTCTGAGTTAGTTCAAAATGTAATTTACTAAGTTTGTTTGCTTTTTAAGACGGGACATACTTAGCTTCTTGGTTCTAGAATATAGCATTTATTATTGCTGCCAAGATATGCTTGAGATAAGCAAAAGTGAAGACATAACTTGTTTGAGTAAGCATGCAATATACTTGCATATCAGGTTATAAAATGAGACTGCGGAATGTTGCACAAAGTTCCTTATATAAATCATAAATACGTTGTATGTATTCCAGGGGTGGTACAGAGTCAACGCGATATGCAGTGCAACTCATCAATGCCCTTATTCAAGATCCTGCCAAGGAACTGGAAGACTTGATTCCTAAAACTCATATAAGAACACCTGCTTCAAGTACCAAATCAATCCATGCAAACTTTTCATCTGGAGTCAGTACTGCATCTGCTTCAAACAAAAGCTCCTTTCCTCTCGGAGCACCACCCCTGGTCACGTCACAGTCATCAACACTATCTACTTTCCAGCCTACTAACAAATTAAACAAGAATGTCCCAGCAAATGTGCGCTCATCTTTTCCGGTGTCTCTTCCTCTAGCTTATTCTCACCCTCATTTTGCCTTGTTGGCTGCCCAAACTATGCAACAGATTCGGCACCCTCGCTTACCTATGGCCCAGTTTGGAGGGACTTTTTCGCCTTCACCGAACACTTGGGGACCATTCCCAGTGAGACCAGTTAACCCTGGCAGCACAAACAGCTCTCCAAAGCATAATAGTTCGAGTCGTGTAGGTAGTCAGAATGGGAATATTTTACAGACAGAATCTCCTGGATTAGCTACTTCTAGTTGTCCTATTACTGTCTCTTCTGTCGTTGCTTCCACCCAACCGCTATGCGTAACAAGTAATCGGACTCCCTCCTCAGTCAGAAAGCAGTTGTTTGCCTGCGTTCCTAAGACGAGTACTGCAGCAACAGCGATCTCAACTGTGACAAGCACCTGTAGCACTCTGCCTTCTGCTTCCTCTGCACCCCCAAACAATGGGCAAGTTCCCACAGCCTTTCTGCCCTCTAATGCTCCACAAACGCAGCATTCTGCACTTAAGACGGACTCTTTCTCAGCTGTTTCAGCACCCAAAGAGAAGGCGTCAGCACCAGACCAGCCTGTTGGAAATGTGTGCGCCCCATCTTCAGTTGCAAGTAGTTGCAATATGTCAACTAGCAGCAGTTCAGGAGTTGCAGAAACTCACCCATCTAGCAGTCCCACACCGCTAAATAACGTCCAAGATGAAATACTGCCAACCAGCATGTCGGAGATCAATCCTTCTATGTCGATGCCTTTTTCATCCAGCTCAGAACCCGCTCCTTTAAGCTTAACATCACCCAGGTCAGTCGTTGCAGATAATCAGGACAACAGTAACTTACCTCAAGTAGCTGTACCAGCACCTCGAGTTACTCACAGGATGCAGTCCAGAGGTTCTTTCTATTCAGTGGTACCAAATGCAAACCTGCATCAAGATCCTCAGTCTATTTTTGTTACGAATCAAGTTCCTCTAACACCTTCTCAAGGTCCACCTGCTGCAGTGCAGCTTTCGTCAGCCATGAACGTTATGAACGGTTCTCAGATGCATATTAATCCAGCAAACAAATCATTGCCTCCTACCTTTGGGCCAGCAACGCTCTTCAATCACTTTAGTAGTCTTTTTGATAGCAACCAGGTGCCAGCTAACCAAGGATGGGGAGACTGTCCACTCTCCACTCGAGCAGCAGCTGACCCATCTTTCACTGTTCAGTCTACCTTTCTGAATAACTCTGTGCTAGGACATGTGGAAAACGTGCATCCTGATAACTCCAAGGCTCCTGGTTTCAGGCCACCTTCCCAACGGGTTTCTACTAGTCCTGTAGGTAAGTCACTAAGATTTCATGACCACGCTGGACAGAATTCTGTCTCCCATTACACTTTGGTCACTTGGAGTTGCTTGAGAAATAATTTATAAATGATACTTATAGGATGCTAGTGTAATGATGTTGGCCTGTCTTAATCCAAGTGCTCTTTAAAATGATTTTTTTCCCCCCCAGGTCTTCTAGGATGTTAAATATTGGGAATATCGCAGAAGTAGCACTGAGCACTGTTAGTCTAAGAGGAAGGAACGCTTTGGCCTGTTTGTAGGGTTCAGAGTAGCGTTGATTTAGCTTTTGGGTTTGCATGTAGTGTCATGATACTAAACCCAAAGCAGCAGAGACAAGACTCTTGATGAGCCTTAGCTCCAGGAGTGAATGCATGCACTGGCTTGCAGTCCCTCTGTATGGGACACCAACTTGGTTCTGAGGGTGTAAACTCTCTGCATTCTGTGTCTCTTGATGTGACCCTGACCCAGTAGGCTAAAGGGTGATTTCACTTTGTTTGCTAGAATTTTAATAAACTTACAGTATGCTTTGGGAAGTTGATGTACTGCTGTATGGTGTATGACTAGGAAGTTACTGTCCTTTGGCTGTTAAGATACAGTAGTTCAAGTTGACTTGCTTTTAATTAATTGAAATGGATTAGGAACGCTAACAGTGAGTTCCCTGTCCTGCTGTGCTCTGCCTTAAGGACTGTTATCTTCTTAGTGCTCAGACTATGTTGCAGGTGGCTGGCTGCACACATTTGGCTGGAAGGGACCCTCAAGAGATCTAGTACGTTCCACTCTCTTTTCTCCTTCCTTCTTGCCACAATAAATTTATGGTGCTTTCAAGTTGGGTAGCTAAAGAGCCTTGCTTTGAAGTTATATTCTCCCCTGTGTATGTTAGATATTTGAATTAATACTTCAGGGCTTGAATACTGCGTTTGGACACTTCAGTAGTTTGACTTTCAGATGTTCTGCGTTCCCACTTGTCTCAGTGGATTCGGAAATGTTCAGGACTTCTGAAAACCAGACCACTTCTCTCAGACTAGCTTTAACCACAACGTTAAGGTGTTTGCTATGACTGTAACTCTCTTAACAGTAGTTTAATTTGGACTGCATAGCTGCACTGCAAAGCACATGAACACCTATAGAGCTTATGCCATCTCCGTTCACAGTGCAGTAAGCAGAACCAGTCACAACTAAGGCTGTGGAAGGTAAAGTAACTGGACCTCTGACTTCAGTAGACTTCAGAAACTCCTTACGTGGGCTCACCTTTTCCTCTGCCATGCTCTAGATTGGAAGCTGGTTGCTACTGGGATGCCCCCTCTTCTGGAAGGAAGCTTTGTAACAAATGGGCTCTGCTGAAATCCTGATTATCAGATTCTGCACATACAAGGGCAGCTAACTGGGATATCCCATAGCAGCAAAATATCTTGCTGTTTCCTTAGGCTAAGGTCATCAGTTTTTCATTAGGAAAAATGACTTTGTCCCTTGTATATGCTTAAATGATTTAAATATTTAAGTGATAATTGAGAATCTGTTTCTGCCCAGAGTTAGGAATGGTAAATGGATACCCCCGGACAGATTACACAGTTGACTTTGGGGAGAAAAGCATGAAGAAGTTATTCGCTGAAGTGCAAACATATTTGGGCAGAACACAATTTTCCAAGCTGGAATTTGGTTGGGATATTGAAAAATGAAGAATAACTGAAAATAAGTGGATGTGCCCTTGAAATTCAGACAGCAGGTGACTGCTTTGTCAAGTCATCAGCTTATTCATTTAACTTGTCCTTCTGCTTGGTACTGCTTTTAATCACCTACATTACAGAATCTAAATTTTGTCCCTCACCCGAAAGGAGAGGCGCTTTAGGGGAAAGTAAAGAAGGGGGCATTTGAAAGGTGTGGTAGTGAGGAAAGAGACAGCCACAGTGGGCTGAGGACCTCTGTAATGCCTTGACCCTAGAGCCTAAGTGTGGTCCTGCACTCTGTTCACCCATTTCATTCACTGGCACCACTTCGCAGACAGAGAAGCCTTTCCGTTAGGGTCAGCCTCTGAGATGGGACGAACTGGTGATTGTACTAAGTGGTTTCCATAGGTTCCAGTGGCAGGTTTTGCGAAGGATTCAAAGAGAGAAGAAAGGTCCAGTCATTGCTGGTTTATGCTTTGGGGTACAGGAGTGCTGGATGTGGAGCAATATGATAGGCCTTGCTTAGTGAGTCAGTGTGCTTTTAAATGATGAGAAGGGATAGTAATGGTCATCAAACAGATACCAGTCCTGTAATCTCTAGCTCTCCCTCTGTACTTTACTGAGCAGAGATTTGTCTAGCATGCCTGCCTTGCGCAGCTGGATTATAGCAAATCTGTCCAATGATTAGCATCTCTTGGCAATCACCTCTGAGCTGATTTGGTGAAGACTGTTTAGTTAAATTGGGTTATTTGGCTATGCATTATTTAAGTGTGTGTGTTGGGGGGGGGAGTGTTGGTTGCATTTGTTTTTTAAGCAAATGTTACCTTTCTGTCTTAAGGTGGTATTTGAGTACTTCTCCCCTTTTTTTTTTTTTTCTTCTTGGATAAGCTCAGTTGCAGCCTGAATTTTCTCGAATTCACCTATTCCTTTGAGCCACAGGTACCTGTCCCAATATCCTTACGGGCTATGGATCTCTTCTGGAAGCTGCCTTTTGCCCTGTTCATGTCTTTAGCTCTCCAGTCCTAGCAGCTTGCAGAGTGAGGACCAACTTAGCCTCATCGTTTGGGGAGGCAACAGAGATGACCAAAAGAAATCCATTTATTACTTACTTCCTCTAGGTTTTAAGAAAGTGTTTGAGACCCTGCTCTTGTAGCATTGAAAGGTCTTGCAAACTTGAAATATGTCAGCTTAAAAAGCAGCATGTTACTTCAAAGCTGTGTGAAATGGCTGGGCTTCCTACTTTACATGGAGTGACAAAGTGTCATTGCGCTTTCTCGAGAGGTGGAGTTAGCCCTTGAAGCTAACTAATCATTGCAGAAGTGTCTGGGAGCTTTGATAAACCGGGTTTTGAGCAGGGTTTGTGTGGGATTGATATACCAATCTCTAAAGCTCAATTATGCTTTTTCAGAGCATACTGAGGAGTTTGAATTCATGGTCAAGGTAACTGCAAAGTATGCTATTGCAATTTTTTTTAGTATTGTAAAATCTGATTTGATTGGTAAATATACAGTTAGGAAGCTGGCTACTGAAATGACCATTCCCTTGGTCTTTGCTCACAGAAGCCATTCTTAATATTGAGTAAAGCTTTTTTTCATGCGTGTTTATGAAAGGCAAGGTGATAATAGAAGGCATTCTCTATGAATTGAAAAATTGCTGCTCTGCTGAATTCCTTTATCTCTGACTGTTCCTCTTTCTTCTACTGCCTGCAGAAAATACCCAGCAGGGCCGAAACTGTTAGCTGTACAGCCGTGGCTCTTTGAAAGCTGTGTCCCCCTCCTCCTAAGCCTTCAAAAGGCACTGCTGGGCATCTTCTGCAAAAGTGCTATCCCTTCATAAGTCTATGCTTTGTGCTCTGTTTAGGAAACTAGCAGTTGTCATAGGCAGCAAGCTCATCGCATCTAGCGAGTTATTTCTGTTAACGTGAGCAGCTCACCCCTCTCGGTTTCTTGGCTTTCTGTATCTAGGCAGCAGCACTTGCTGTTACATTACTTCACTTTTCATTTCCTCAGTGCTCACTAGTAGGGGAAGGATTTTTGGAGAAGTCTTTATAGGAACTTCCCTCAGGAAAGATTAGTCTCCATGTAACTACTTCATGCTGTGCTGGCCCTAGCGTGCTGTACAATGCTGAAGCTAGCACCCCTCGGGTATGTGACACTCTTCAGTTCTAGAAGCTGTGGAATAGCTGTGAAAGTTGGTCTGGACTGATCAGCGCTTCCAGTGAAGGTGGAAAATGAGGAGCTGGAGAACCTGAGCAGCAGCAGATGGAGTGCAGTCCCTGAGCTGCTTGCGGTGGAAATGCAGCTGTTGGATCTGACGCTTTTGGAAGCAATAAAGCAGGGATACTTGACTGATATATTCTTCAGTTTTAATATTGGGAAAATGGCTTTCAGTAACATCTCCAGGAGAAGGGAGCACCTCTAGCTTATAGCCTAAGCTATTGTCTTTCACCACTGCTACTTTCAGGCTTCTGGGGTATAAGCAGGTACTTACTTTCAGCCTTGCAGTATGGCTAGTCCTGGTTGTGGTCATTCTGAAATGTTTTAATGATTTTGAAAGTAATCTTGTTTAATAGGCCCTTGAAACTAAACCCAAAACTCAGGTAAACACACAGCCATGCCTGTTTCTGCTCTTAGGTAATAAAGTGTGATAAAAGCTTTTAAAACATTTTGGAGAAGTACTTAAAAGCTTTGGCTCAGTTAAAAACTAATTCCCCTTGCTAATCATTTTTGTGGGTCTTGGAACTTTCTTTCCATCTTTCCCTAGCTCACACATGTGTGTAGAAAGCAGCCCTCTCACCTGTCGTGCTGGATATTGTCAGCCCTGCTTTCTTGGATACAGTATGCTCTGACCAATTTATATGTGAATGTAACTGCATAGGATGGCAAAAACTGTAGTGCAGTGAATTGCTTCCTTGGTGTTTGACTCCATAATGACTTTCACAAAGCCCTGTATTCCTGTTTGCTTGACTTCTGTGTGGCCTTTTTGTATGGAAGCATTCTTGCCACTCTCCCAGTTTTTCTCCTTTACCTTCTGTGCCAGGCTTGATTCCTCTCAGTGACCAAGGGATGGCTATTTTTGTTAAGACTTTAAGCTAAATCAGAGAACATACAGAAAAACCTTCTGTGGGTTTCCATCTAAGGTAGAGCCATGCACCTGTAAAACAAACCTGCCATGTGCAGATACCTCTGAAGGTGATGAAATGCTTTAATTATTTGGAGCACTAGATCTCTCTGGTGCTTTGAAGCAGGTTCCCAAAGAGATATACTTAATCAAATTTATGTTTATTTCAGGCTTACCCTCTCTAGATCCATCCAACAGCTCTACAACTTCTTCTTCAGGTCCTTTGACAGGCTTTTCAGCAAACATACAAGGAGCACGGGTTTACCTTCAAGGGCCAGCGCCTGTTGGGACTCCCAGCTTTAACAGACAGCATTTTTCACCACATCCTTGGACAAGCGCAACAAATTCATGTAGGAACTTCATGGGTCTGTCTTAGTTATCTATAAATTCTTAGTTATTGTCTATAGTAGTTTTGTAACTTGAGAGGAAATACCCAGTGATGCACAAAATGTTTTTTTTCCAGTTGCTTTTAGCATCTGTGAGGATGACATGCAAATCCCAAAGCTTTGCTGTTTTGTTTTTCCATGTCAAATGCCACTAGTTCTGGTAGCATTACCAAGGGCATATTTGGGCAAAAATTCAGTCATCATAGGCTGTAAGAGGAGGGGTCATGAAGTTGTGGGGGAGCAGGAGGTGATTGTACCAAACTAAAATTCTCTTCTCTTCTAAATTGTATGACAGTAGGTGAAAATGACATGTTTGCCATGGATTGAAATTATACTTGACTTTTTTAATTGGAAATCTGGTTTAATGTTACCTAAAACGTTCCAAAATGTTAATGTATCATCCAAGCTAACAGTTGGGTTTTTCTCTTAATGGGAAGAAAATGGAAGTAGCTTTACAGAAAATATGGGCTTTTGATTCAGAATCTTCAGTGGAGAGACGTTTCATGTCATTCATGCAACTTCATTGCCACTCTAAGCTTAAGAACCAAAATGTTTAAATGGATGCCCAAAAGAAGTTCGATTTTTTCCTGAGGAGATTCATTGACACTTCTGAAGCTGGTGGAACTCACACACCTATGTTACACATGTGGCTTTGGGAAGCTGTCTTTAGTTTCTCTTCTGCTGGGAGCGGTGGATACGAAAAACAGGCTGCTTTGATATTTATGGTATTCTGGCTGGTGCTTCACATCTTACTGAAACTCTTCCATGTTTCTTATTCTTTCTTGTAATTATTTTAGATTTAATGTAATGTCAGGAGAATATCACAGGATTCTGATGGCTGAAAGCATTTGTGTTATAATGTTGATTTTAGAATTAAAATGAATGGAAATTCTGTGAAAGACTGAAGAATATTCAGGACAATGAATGTTCTGCCAAAAGAAGCCTAGCAAACCTTTTTACCATTTCCAATAAGATAATGTTGGGGGGAGGGAGGAGGTAGCATTTACATTGGCTAGCTTTGTATGTAATTAAGCAAGAGAAATATTCTTTTCACCAGGTGAATCTCCTATTCCATCAGTTTCCTCAGGATCATCTTCACCCCTTTCAGCTGCTTCTGCACCTTCTAACTTGGGCCAGCCAAAAACGGGTAACACAAATCAGGATCGAAAGGTACCCCCTCCCATCGGGACAGAAAGACTTGCCAGAATTCGACAGGGCGGATCTGTCACTCCAACTCCCTTAGGAACCAACTTTACAGCTCCCGTTGGTCATAGTGGTATCTGGTCTTTTGGAGTTAACAGTGTGTCTGGTAAGTCTGTATTGTACAGTCTGGGTTAGCATAAAGACACCATCAGGGCTTTGTGGAAACACTATATTTGAAAAGAAAGTTGGAGAGGGAAAGGGGGAGGAGGATTGAAATTCCAGACTCTGAAGTAAGTGCTAAAGCTTCATAATCACAAGAAAAGATAAAAACAAAATGTTCCTTGTGAATCAAGAAAAAAAAATCTGTAATCAACTTGCACATATGTCCTAAGAGGAAAAACAATGTACAAGTGATGTGAAAGCGTGTATCAGTGAAGGCATTGTTTTTTCTCTCTCCTAATGTAGATGGTTCTCACCCAGCCTAGATTATCTGCCAGAGTACACGTGCAAACCCTGAGAACACTTCAAATATTTCATATTAAGTCTTCTGAATGATAGGAAATTTTAGAGTAAACAACTTTTACCTCTTAAGGGAATCCTTCTCCAAGTCTGTGTTGCTTAAAAGGAACAGCTGTGTTCCTCCAAGTTTGTAGCTGTTACCCGTTAACATTTTAAAATGTTAGTTGTAAGCCCAGCTAATACATCCAAAAACACATAGTTGTGGATATTGATTTATACAGATCTCCTCATGACTCTTGGATAATACGGCTGTTTCAGTTTCAGGCAGCCCTGGTTGAAAAGAACATAACGTTGAAACAGCTGAAGTTTTACATTCAGTTTCCTGATAGTTTTGAGTTCCTGTGGAAAGGGGGAGGAGCTGCAGCATTTGAGTTGTAAATGGTTTCCATTTGTAGTTTTACAGGACCATTAAAACTTCTTTATTTGTTACATTTTTTCAGTGAAATCCTTCATGTTTTCTTTAACCTTAGTGTCTCCACATTGCTGTGTTTTTCAAGTGAAGCTTGTGCATGCTCACAGACAATGCTTTGGGGGTTTATTCAAGTTTAGCTCTGTTCTGTGGATGCCCGAAATTTGAAGTTACTAATAGTCTCCATAATCTCCACAGTTGCCTGGAGGATGAATGTGCATGTAGATGGCACATGCCTAGCTCTTCCAAACTTCCCTGGTTTTACTGGTCTCTCCCCCCCCCCCCTTTTCTTTTCTTTTTTGACTCTGCCACAAGTGTAACTCTTCCTTCTTGTGTTACTGTGGTGATAGTGGGTACATCAGAGAGGAGGACATGGGAGCTGGTGGGAAAGGAAGCGTGCATGTGTGTATGTGGCCAGCCTTACACGGAGCATGCCTTTTGCAGCTTCCCTATGAGAGGTGGTAACACTGCAGATAGGACTTGAGTGTTTCCTTTGGTAATGGGTTAGTAGCCTGAAGATTGCATCTGCTTTGCATAGGCTACAGGAGATTTGCCTTTGCTCAGAACCGAGCCCTAAGATGTTCTGCAGCGCTGTATGTATTTTCTGGGATTTCCTGGATTTGTGGAGGTGTTTAGTGCTGTTAAATTGTATTCCAGGGTATCTGTAATTAACTGTAATCAGCCAATTTCAATCTCTCCTTTCCAGAAGGCTTGTCAGGTTGGTCTCAGCCTGTAATGGGAAATCATCCAATGCATCAGCAATTGTCGGACCCAGGCACGTTTTCTCAACATCAGCCAATGGAGCGAGATGATTCTGGAATAGTGGCTCCCTCAAACATTTTCCACCAACCTATGCCAAATAGTTTTGTGGATTTTTCTAAAGTAAGTTATAGTGGGTTGGATTTTGGCTGTAAAAGAACCAAGGTCTTTGTTATGGAACCATAATTTGGGCAGTGTGGTAGAAGCCTCAGAAGAACTGGGTTCATGACACTTTTTTTTTTTTCTGAAGCAAACTGGGATCAGTTTGGCAAGTCATTGGTTCATTCAGATGTTTCGCGGTGCTAGTAGGTATGAGAAGCCTGTGGGGTTGGTGTTGAGGGACAGATTTATTCCACGTGCTAGGAGGACTGTATCCCATTTTGTTTATGCCTCTTCTACCCTTGCTGCTGCACCTAGTCCTGAAACTCCTTTCATCCTAGTGCTGTCCTGCTGACTAGAAGAGGTGTCCAAACCTAGAGGCCTGTTTAAACAAAACTAGAAGTTATAGGTTGCAGATGTCCTCTTGCCTAGTCACTGATACCTCCATCGTTCTCCACTGTTTGCTTTTGCAGAGGCTCAGTCACGTGGAAACATTGGTATCCCAAGGCTTGCTCTGCTCCTGAGGCTGACTGAACATTTAGTGCTTTCAGTGCAAATTATGCCTGTGAATACCTCATGCTTTTCTTAAGGATGGGGCAGGATGAGAGAACGGCTTGTAATTCTGTGCTTTATGTGTTAATATCGTAGCTTGAGGCAAAGCAATGCAGCCAAGCTATAATTGGCACAGCCTCCCTGGGAGGAAGGTCCAGGACTATGCACTCAACAGCACATCTTCTCACAGCATGTTTCAGAAGTAGCTGTAGCATGTGCTTTTGGGATCTTCTGAATTGCAGATCAACAGTCGTTTGAACGCAAGAGAGAAATCTCATAACTGCAGAAAGCTGCTCTGTAACTTGCCCTTTCTGAACTGGAAGAATATTTTAGATGGCTCTTAAGTAATTTGTAGAAAAATCTTCAGCTCAAAGAATCTTGTGGGCTCAAACCGTGTAAAGACTTTGAAGTGCAGACCCCTGGCTGCAGCTCGGAGCATGGTACAATTAGCATGGGCTGTGAAGGTGAGAAGAGGGAACGCTCATGTTATTTTGTAAGGCCTCCATGTCTGGCTTTATGGGGTCATCTGAAAGCGTGATGCAGAGGCTGCTGCATACTGATGAAGTGTCATATCAGGAACATGGGTAAACTGACTTGAGTCTCAGGCTTCAAAGAGTCTTTGTATTCCAGACTCTGCCTAGATGAACAGTGATGCCCCTTTTCCTCACAGTGCTGAGTTGTTTACCAGTGTGTGGACCTTGCATATGGATTTGACCTGCCTCTGTCATCTTGGCAGACGGAGTTTATGCTTGTGTGTCATCCGTTGCAACAAGAAGCCTGATAAAATGTCAATGCTAGTAAAGCTACTTTCTACATTGCTTTAAAAAACTCCAGATTGGATGTGGTGTGTTCTGTCCTTAGCATCGTTCCCTAGTGCTGTCCTTGCCTCTGTCCTAGCCCAGCACTGCAGAGGTAGATGTAATCTCTGAAAAGTGCTCTGGTGGTGGTGAGATGAAAGGTACTGCACCGCAGAAGCGTATGGTAATAAGGTCATTTTTCATAACCACTACCCTGTTCACTGATGGTCCTTTTTTGATCCTTTAGGGCCTACCGATTTCCATGTATGGCGGCGCTCTAATACCCTCACACCCTCAGCTAGCGGATGGCCCGGGAGGCCCTCTCTTCAATGGGCTCCATACTCCAGACCCAGCCTGGAACCCCATGATCAAAGTTGTCCAAAATTCAACAGAATGTACTGATGCTCAGCAGGTACCGTGGCTGCGTTTTTTCCACCTTTGCTTACGTGGGGCTTTTTACAGAGTTATACTTTATTTTGTTTTCCTTTTTTCTGGATAGGTGAAATTTTTTTCCACTCTTAGATACTAGAATTAAGATGGTTTGCATGACTTTTTTTTCCCCCTACAGTGTGCGTTTGTAAATATATGTGGCTTTCAGATAAATGACCAGAATTTCGAGAATGCTCAGCAGGGTACAAACTTTATTATAAGTGATAGGGTTTAGACGCGTACTTAGTATGGTACTGGTTGTCAGTCAAAACCTGGCTGGAGCTGAAGATAGCTCCCAGCCTTTTGACAATCTGATTATATCCTAGGGGGAGCCTTATGCTTGCCCCCTAGTGCTTAATTGCTCTGTTAAAGGAACCTTTATTTGTTTTTATAATAGACGTATTTTTTCCTTCTTGCTGTAGATTTGGCCTGGCACCTGGGCACCTCACATCGGAAACATGCATCTCAAGTACGTCAACTGATTTAAGGGGGTCTATCCTTTTTAGCCTTGTTTGGGAAACCTTATGACCTTGAAGAACCCTGGGGATTTTTTAATGTGCCTAACTAAGCAATTTTCTGTGGGCTGTAACAATGGAAACTTGATTGCCCGTTGTATAAGAACAAATTGATTTACCTATACAACTGATTCTGTTCTCCAGTTAGTTTAGCCATTTTGAACTTAAATCAGATGAAGCTAGTGCTTTTGGCTAAACACTGCTGAATGCTACTTGTATGCAGCAGAGAACTAGATGATTACATGATTTCAACCTTTTAGGGTGGTAAATACATGTATAATTGTTTACATACTTAAGAGGAAAAGTTGAGTAAATTTCATGTCGTATAGTGGCTCTACTTTATGTAGCCTGTATTAATGTGAAATATTTACCTGAATATTCAATAAAAGGCAAACAGTATTTATAGGTTGTGTGTGAGAATTTTGGAAGAGGATGCATATTGTCGTTGGTAGCTGCCATGTCCAGGGGTATACCTTTTTAGGATCACTTAATTAGCAAATGGATGCGGTTGGGGAAGGGGAGGAGGGTTTTGAGCTGCAGTCATCTGTGATACAAAGTTTGAGTGCTTCCCCCTGCCGGTTGTTACCCTTTTGTTTTCTGTGAGCATGATTGTGTGGATTTGGGGTTTTGTTTTGTTTTGTTTTTCTCTTCTGGATCAGTTCTACTTCTTTTAGCACCCTCTTTACAGGTGGGTTGCCTGAAATATCAGGTATTGTTCAGGGGCTGGAAATAAGGGCTGACTTGACACCTTGGCAACCAATGACGTCTTAATTTGCAGAAGGCAAAACCTGAGGTAGCTCCTAGATAAATGCAGGGTTGCTTCACCCGATTCTCTGTGACCAGCTGCCCAGAAGCAGATATTAGGAAAGCAGAGACCACTTCCCACCAGACAATAATGTAATGTGTTTTGATTTTTAAGCTTCGTGTAACCCTTTAAATCTGGTAAGAGCTTCGCAAGTCATTCCCATGAGGAAGAAAAACTTTTTTTGCATACCGTTTAAGACGCAGATTCACTGTCCACACAGGCAATACTGATTCCAGTATCGCTGTACCTTGGAAGCTTTCCACTTGTTGCATTAAGAGTACGCTTATTTCTACTTTTGCTCAGTGCTGCTGCAGTAACCACACTGAATATTTGGTCCATTTCTCAAGCAGGTAACTACAGTGCACAAAGTGTCCAATGTAATGGGCCGCTTTCGGTGGTCTCTCAGGCCAGAGAGCAGATGGAGACTTCCCCACCTTCCTTCCTTCCTCCTCCTGACCATTCCTTACATGCAACAGCAGAGTTTCCCCAAGAAAAGCGTGAGGAAGGAGCAGCCAAAAGAGAGGATTCAGTGATAACTTGCATGGAGTGAACTCTTGAAATAATGTAATGGCATGTGTTCTCTGTCCCAGTTACTTCTGAATATTCAGGAGTGCTGAAAATATGAAGTGCACAAGTAATATGAGAGTACCATAGGCAAATAAATCTCAGAAGCAATGCTGGATGTGTTCAGACATTCTACCTAGCATTCAACAAGGACATGCAAAAACCTGAACTTTTGCTCTTACTGCCATCCTGATAAATGCAAACGCTAAAGGAGAAACACTTGTGTTAACAGTAATTGTATTAAAGGCAAATGGTGAAGGAAACAAATGGTATTGTAATACAGTAGCTTTTGTGCGAACTAGGCGCTTGGTCTGGGGGTTGCCAGCATGAGTTGTCGTAGACGCAGTCTAACAGTGTTCTGCTTAGGAGCATGGGAACGGGACTGCGTTTCCAGTGTCTGGGCCAGGATGATGCCTGGCCTGGGAGTTAGCCTAGATATTGCATTGGCGAAGAGTGAAGACCGACGGTCTGCTCTAGCCGTCCGGATAGCTTGTGTTTGCCATCGGCCACTACCGAGAGTGGACTGGGGGAGACAAAAGGCTGACCGGGCTTCCCAAGCTGGCTTTGCGGTTGCTCCGGGAGGAGCGCGTTTGGAAAGGTGGACCCGTAGCGCTGCCCGGCTTGGTTCAGACGCGTAGCAGAGAGCGGGGGGAGATCTTTCCCGGTGCTGCTAGGGTGGAAGAGGGCTCGGAGAGCGGTGGTGCCCAAGCGCCAGGCCCCTTCTTGGGGGCGGGGAGGGAGAGCGGGGCCGTGGCGCCGGGGGCGGGGAGGCTCCGGGGGGGGGGGGGGCGGCCCGCCCGGCGCGCCCCGCCCCGGCCCGCACACGTGTCGGGCCCCGGCGCCCTGCACGGCTCGGCTCGGCTCCATGGCCGCGGTGGGCACCGCCACTTCTTCCTGCCCCATCCCGGGGGGCCGCGATCTGCCCTGCCCGGACGGCTACAGCTCCACTCCGGGCGGCACCCTCTACTCCACCACGCCGGGGGGTAAGGGCGGGAGGGCCCGACAGGGCGGCCCCTCGGGGGAGCGCGGTCGTGCCCGCGGGGCCCGGCCGGGTGGGAGCGGGGCCGGCGGCTGTGTGCGCTCTGCCGGCCCGGGAGAGCTGGTCCTGGCCGCGGGCCTCTGCGGGTAGCCCCGAGGGAAGGTGCCCTGGGCTCGCCCTGCCTGAGCTCTTCCCTTCCCACTCTTTGCTGCTGCCTGCGCCCCTCCGCCTCGGAGCAGAGGCCGCTCGGTGCTCGGAGGTGCAGCGGCAAGCTGCGCGGTGCTGACGCCCGGGCCTCCTGCTGCAGTACCGTGGCCTGGGCCCCCGGCAGTCCCCTCCCAGGCGGGTCCCTGGGGTGTGTTACTTCCTTAGCTGCTCGGGGCAGGTAAGGGAGCCTAAAGCTTTGTAGGGTGGCCTTACCAGGCGTGTACAGCTGCTGCAGAGGCCG
The DNA here is from genome assembly GCF_036370855.1 of Dromaius novaehollandiae. Taxonomy (NCBI): domain Eukaryota; kingdom Metazoa; phylum Chordata; class Aves; order Casuariiformes; family Dromaiidae; genus Dromaius; species Dromaius novaehollandiae. The sequence continues at coordinate 633,099 of NC_088112.1, read as the reverse complement.
TCACTGCCTTGTGCTGCGTCCTGGCCCAGGCCGAGACGGTGCCTGTTCCTTGGGCTGCATCGCTGGTGAGCGAGCTCCTGGCAATGCTGCCGCAGTGTCTGGATGCGGTCCTGCTCCCTCTCTGGGACAGGGCTGTGCTCGGCAGCGCGGCCATGCAGTCGCCCTGGTGCGGCTGGCCAGAGCTGGAGGGGTTGCTGGTGTCCCGCACAAAACTCTGCTTGGAGCAGAGCTCTCCAGCCCTGCGGGCAGGAACAGGCTGGTACGGCTCGCACCACGGGGTACCTCCAGCTCACTCCACCTCCCCTCTTGCAGCCCCCATCCAAACGCCTGGTTCAGCTACGGACGGATCCTCTCTTTCGACAGCTGCCCGCTCCTTGGAGCGGTGCTGTCCTGCACGCGTGAGCCGAGCAGGTTTCGGTTGGGCTGCAGGTGCCCACCCAGTGGGCGCTGGCCCCATTGTGTGCCCTTGATAAGGCCTATCTGGGGCCTGCGGGAGCCAGGCCAGGTGCTGGCACGGCCGCGGCGGGCGCCTGCGCGGGTTGTGTAACGTGTTTGTCATGTTGGGAAGGGCCCAGCCCATACAGGGAGTTCTGGGCAGGGCTAGTGCTGCGCCAGCTGCTGCCCTCAGCTGCTCCCTGCCTTTGGCAACCTGGTGCCGAAACACTGCTCTGCCCCCTCGGGACCCGGCCTGGCCTCCCACGGGGACAGCGGGGCCCCTCGCCGCCGTGGAGAGGAAGGGCTGGCCTTCGCGAAGGGGAGCGGAAGTGTGGTGCGGGCTGCTTCAGTCCCGGAGCTCGCCTCAGGCGCTCGTGTGCGGGGGGAGCCTGCGCGTGCCCTTCCCTGTGGCAGCAGCCGCCTCGGATGCTGGGGTGGGGGGTGCGGGGTTATGCCCAGAGCTGGCGCTCAGCACATCGCGTCCCGTCTAACCCGGCGCCTTCTCCCTTTGCGGGGAACGCAGGGGGGCCTTGCTCAGCTGAGCTGATGGGAGTGGTGCCCTCAGTCAGGCCTCCCCGTGAAGCTAACGGGGGGGGGGGCACACTGGGTCTCTGCTGTTGAAAGCTGAAGGGATCCACCCCAGAGCCTGCCGCACTGCAAAGCGCAGGCTCCTGGATGCTGGCATGCGCTGGGGACCTCAGCTGTGCCAGAGCCTGGGCAAGCCTGCCTGAAGTTCTGCAGGCAGCACAAAGGTGACTTGGGATTTTGGGCTTGCTAGCGCCACGAGGGCTGCCGTGGGGCATCCAGGCATTTCCCCCCGCCCATGCTGGGCCCCAGCAGGGCTCCAGGAGCTTTGGGAGGAAGGAACGATGCAGGGAACAGCTGCCATGCAGGATGGGTTTCACTCTGTCCTACAGGAAATCCTGCAATGGCTCCAAATGTAGCCACGATTCCCAGCCGCGGCTGAGTGCTGGGTCCGGCCCCTTGCCTCCCCCTGCTCTGGGCTCAGGCTCTGGCTGTGGCACTGGGGGAAGGGGGCTGCCAGGGGCCAATGGTGCCTGACTGCCCCCTGCTTTTGGCAGGTACCCGCATCATCTACGACCGCAAGTTCCTGCTGGAGTGCAAGAATTCACCCGTGGCCAGGACCCCTCCCTGCTGCCTGCCCCAGATCCCCGGTGTCACCTCCCCGGCCCAGCCCAGCCTCGTCAAGCTGGGGGAGCTCAAGGAGCAGAATGAGAGCGAAGAAACCATGCCAGGTGAGCAGCCCGGGCACTGCATCCCCTGCCCAAGCAGAGGAATAGCCCCATGCTACCTGAGGCATGGGGCTCCCACCTGGCCAAAAGAGCAAGGAGAGACCCTGGCTCAGCCCAATGTTCAACTTGGCCCAGTCTCAGTCTCCTGCCCCTGCAGCACTCTCTTTTCCTACGCATTTCCTTCAAGGCAGCCCCATCTTAACCCTGGCCCTGTCTTCCCTCCCTGCCCTTCCAGATCAAGACCAGTTTGAGATGGACATCTGAGTTCTCAGCTCCCCGTCTCCAGGCCATGGCTGGGCCTGTTCCTGGGCCTCGTGGAGGTGCTGGCACCATGACCGGCTGGCTGCAGCCCTCTCTGTGATGCTGGGGATGGACGCGTGACACCTCATGGGCGCTGGTGCGACTGCCTAGGGAGCTCACGCTTGATCAATAAACACCATGAAACCCCTGTGCTGGGCTGGTGGATCTCTGCATTGGGGCTCAGGTGGGCCCTTAGAGGTCTGGGGAGGGTGGTCAGCATGAGCCAGGCAGCCCCGGATGACCTTTCAGGGTGTACAGGATCTCTCCTTTGTGCGATGAGACCCTGCAAGGTGAACGCAGGACCCCCAGGGTCATAGATAGCAGTGCCGAGGCCTGCAGTACAGCTGATACCACTCCAGCAGCCTTGGAACTGTGTGGGCCTGAGCTGGAAGCAGCTGAATCTGCTGCCAGGCTTGGGATGCCACATGTCCTGCAGCCTGCCCCAGCTGCGGCTGTCACAGGGTTGTGCCAGCCATGGTCAAGGCAGGTGGATGAGGCCTTCCTGCAAGTGGAGGCTGGAGACACAGCAGTCTCCCTGCACCTGGGCTCACTAAGGACACAGCCTGGATCCCCACTGTCTTGGGGGTCAACAGGGTTTGAGTCTCCCAGGCCTCACACTTGGGTCTGAGCTGTGCCAGGGTGGTCAGGACCCCAGATGCTGAGAGTAAGGACAGGTGTTGCTGTGTGGGTAGAGCCAAGCTGCAGCAGCCCACATCAGGCTGCTCCAGCATGGCTGCATGTTGGCTTCCCCAGCCACCCCAAAACTTTTCTAGGGCCTGACTCCTTGCAGAGGAGCTACATAGCTGGCCTGCTGCTGTGGGTCTCCCCACCACTGCCAAAGACTTAGCTAGAGGGGCCCAGACTTTGCCAACCAACACAGCAGAAAAACTTGTCACTCTATCACAGCAGCTCTGCCTGGGCCTGGGTGATGCCGGAGGCACTGCTTCGTTGGGAACTGCTTCCGCTAATGAGCTGTGGGGCTGGGAACGCCCTACTGAGGTGAGAGCTCCTTGAGACCAGCCTGAAGCTGTTCTGGCCTCACCCAGCATCTCCAACCACTCACTGAAGAGACAGGACCCAGCCTGCCCCAGAGTACCAGGGCAGCCTGTAGCCAGGGACAGATTGGTGCTATTTATTAAACATCATGTAGTGAATCGCCACTAAAATATCACGGTGATTAAAATCCCCCTTTTCTGGGAGTGGATTAGGAGCAACGGGAGATGCCCAGACCACCTCAGGCACTGAGGCCCTTCTCCTGATGGTGGCCCTGAACACAGGCTGCACTGCCCACAGTCTGCAGCCCTGTTCTCAAGCATCAGGCAGCTTCCTGGTCAGGCAGGGTCTCAGTCTCATCATCCCTGGGTTCAGCCAGCTCCACAGTGGGCACGTTCCTCATCTCGGCGATCAGGCGCTTGACACCCACCAGCCACTGGCTCACCTCGTTCACATGGTCCACCATAAGTGAGCGGTGGATCTCATCAGCCGTGTCCCAGTGGCGCTGCTGCAGCTCTGCCGAGGAAAGAGAACCCATCGGTGGCTCCGTGTCAGCATCCCAGTGGGCACCATGTGCCCAATGGCCCAGGCTTGACCCAGATCCAGTCTCTGCACCCCTCACCTTGCACCAGGAGGCTCATCCTCTTCCTCACAGGGGCTGACAGCTTCCCCTGAGCCCATGTGTCCCTGAGCACCGTCAGCCGCCGCCCGATGTCATCACACACTTGTTTCTGGAAGCACCGACAAGAGCTGGAGTGAGCACCTGCTCCATGGAGCCTCTGGGCAGCCTTCTGGGCAGGGGTGGCTCTCCCAGCCCCAGAGCTCTCCTGGGAACCAGCAGCCCCTGCTTGGCCCCCCTCTGGCTGCTGAATCTCCCTGCTCCCTAGTACAGGACAGCAGCACTGTGTTGTAAGAGCAGCCACTGCTGGGTGAAATGAGCCTTGGGCCAGGAGGTAGAGGAGCAAGCACTGAAGGCCTCACCTGCACTGTGGGCCGGCAGGCATCTAGGGCTTCCCTCAGGGGGATGAGGACAGCATCTGCCAGCACACTGCAGTCCTCTGAGGGTTCCTCTACAGTCCACCTCGCGCTTTCTGTCCGGAGGGCAGGGTTGACAGGCCCAAGCGGGGGTGGCCCCAACGATTTGGGGGAAAGGGTTGTGGAAGCAGCCGGGGCACTGGTGTCTGGAGGAGTGCCTGGAGGGAACACACACTGGTGCGGAGAGCAGTCAGCCCAGCGCGCCCAGCCCCAGTGGCAGGAACGCCCAGCCTGGTGCAGAGAACTGCACATTCGCCACCCCCACGAGATGTGCCAAACGGGGAGGGGAGGATCTCAGACCCCCAGCACCCCCTAGCTTCATTGCCCCTCTGGCTCTCAGGGCTGGTACTAGGTCCTTCCTGCACAGCTGGGCTAGCGTTGCCTGGTCTCTCCGTGCTCTGAGGGGCTGCAGGAAAGGGACGGTGCCACCAGCCCCATTCTCTAGAACCAGCATGCGATGCTGATCGAGCACAGAGGGGCGACGCAACAGCCAGGCTAGGCCAGGCCGCGGCTCCTGCTGGCTCCGAGCAGGGCGACGGACCCAAAAACACGGAGGAGAGGAGAGGCCCCCGCCGGGCCGCGGCTCTGGCCCCAGCAGAGGTCGGTACGGGGGCCCTGCCTCTCCTCGCCGTCAGCCTCGGCTCCGCGGGGGCTGCAGCGCGGCCCGGGCAGCGGGGCTGTGCGGGTGCTCTGACCTGGGGGGGCTCCCTGGGCGGGGGCAGGCGCCCGGCGGGTGAGTGGCGCTCGCTTGGGGCCGCCGGCCTGTGTCTGCAGCCCGTAGGAGAACTGCGGCGGGTCGTTCCAGCCACGCGCCTTGTTCCCTGCCGGGGCAAAGGGAGGCAGTGAGAGCCGGGGCGGCGCCCCCCGTCCCCCCCCGCCCCCGGGCTGCTCGGGGTCCCCCGGCCCCGCGGGGCTCTCCCCGCCCCCCCGGGACAGCGGGGCTCCCCGCCACCCCTCGCGCCGCAGCCCCGCCGCGCACGGCCCCGCGCGCTCCCACACCGGAAGTGCGTCCCACCCCCACTCCGTTCTCGCCGCGCGGCCCCTCACCCGGTTTCACGTACAGCTCCGCCATGCTCTCACGTCACGCGCCCGGCCCCGCCCCTTCCGCTCGGCGGCGGGGGCGGCCAGGAGGCGGGGAGCGGCGCCAGGGCCCGCGCGGGGCGGGGCGGGGCGGGGCCTGCGACACCCCCCCCCGCGCCGAGGAGGCGGGGCCTGCGCGGGGCGGTGCTGGGGGGCGGTGGAGCGCGGCGGGGGGCGGCGGCGCGCTGCCGCAGGCGGGGGGGGCCGGCGGGCGGCGCGAAGCAGAGGCGGGGCGGCTGCATGGTCGTGTTTTATTGAGAAATGGTCGGCTACGAAAGTGTCGCTGAGGTAGACTCCGGGCGGGGGCCGGGCCCGCTCCGCGGGGCCCCCCGCGGCGCCGGCAGGGCCCCGCGGCCGCGCCGGGCCCCTCGTGCGGCGGCGCTGGGTGAGATGGCGCCCGCGGTGTGGCTGCGCCGGGGCCGCCCGCCCCTAGGGCGTGTGGAGCAGCGAGTGCTTCTGGCGGAAGGACTCCAGGAAGGAGAAGACGCCGCGCTTGCGGGGCCCCGGCCCGCCGCCGCCGCTCGCCTTGGGCAGCCCCGGGACGAAGGCGCTGCCCGCGGCGTCCCCCGCGGCCGCCGGCCCGGCCCGCGCCGCTGCGCCCTTCGCTTTGGCCCGCGGCGCCGCCGCCACCAGGCACTTCTGGTACTGCACCTGCGGGAGGCGACGCGCGGCGTGGCCCGGCCGCGAGGCACCCGCGACGGCGGCGGGGGGACCCGCCATGGCGGGGCATGGGGACAGGCACGGCAGCGGGGCCGTGTGGGAGCCCGCGACAGGGGGACGTGGGGACAGGCACGGCAGTGGGGCGGCGGGGTGACCCATGACGGTGGGATGTGGGGACCCGCAACAGCAGGACGTGGGGACAGGCATGGCAGTGGGGCCGTGGGGGGACCCACGATGGCAGGATGTGGGGACAGACCCGGCAGCAGTGGCAGGGCCGCAAGGCCGGCCGTGTCATGGCCGGGCTTGGGGACCAGCCCCTTTACGCCCTGCGGGGGGCTGAGCCGCTGCCCCCCTGCAGAGCCCCCAGGCTGTCTGGCTCCGTCCCCGACCCGGGTGAGCCCTCCATGGGGGCACCCCGGGGCCCCGCTCACCATGCAGGCTGCCTGCACCGCCTCCGAGATGGTGCCGGCATCGGGCTCACACCAGAACGCCGTGCACTGGAAGCGCTGTCCCATGTCCACGATGAGGGCGAAGGTGTGTGCGTCCCTGCCCACCCCGATGAAGGTCACGTACCGAACCTGGCACTCCCAGATGTGAGTCGCCTCCTCTTCCTCCTGCCGGGGATGAGCCCGTGTGTCGGGTGCCAAAGCCACGCCGGAGTTTGGTACCTGGCACCATGCCACCAGGCCGGATGACCACTCCGAGGCAGCTCAGCCACCCCAGGCCAGTCCCTCCCCAGTGGGATGTGTCCTCCCACCCTGGTGGCAGCAGGGTTCCTTCACTGGCCCCAGCAGCTGGTGCCCTTTGGACCCCCAGGGCCCCCTGCTGATGTTGGCCCCACCTGCGCTGGGTGCACCCTCATGGCCGTGTCGGACACGCTGATGAGGGAGGGCGTCCAGCGCTCCCGCCCGGGGCCTCTTGTCAGCTTCTCGATGGCCTCGTTCAGCACATCCATCCCTGGGGGCAAGATGTGGCGCTGGCGGTCACAGGGGGGACAGGGTGCCGCACAGGGTGCTGCTGGGTGGCGGGGGGTACTGAGGCCCCACGGGCAGGACCCCTTGTGCTCCAGGGCATGGCCCAGCCACGCAGCTGTCCCTTAGCCTCCTCAGCAAGGGGACATCTTCAGCCACCATGCAGGCAACGACACTTACCCATGGCCCTGGGCACAGGCAGGCTGCCGATGTACAGTGCCTCGTACTTCTGGACTGACTGTCTCACAGCATCCAGGATATCCACTGACAAGGCAGGAGAGGTGCATGGGACCCCTGCACACGCAGGCCCATGGTCCCCGAAGCCCCCAAGGATGCATCCAGGCAGGACAAGGGGCTTCAGCGGCCATGTGCAGCACAGCCCCACTGCACCTGGGCCTCTCTTTGCGCTGGGGCGGCAGCACGCAGGGCTGGGGACGTGGGGAGTGTGGCGGACGGCCCTCGCAGGGGGTCACCAGGGTGCCCGTGGGACGGTACCTTGCAGCGGCAGGTCATCAGGGGAGAGGGGCTCCAAGCTGATGGCACGTGGGAGCCTGCTGCTTGCCACTGCTCGCTCAGCCATGATCTGCAAAGGACAGCATCATATGGGGCCCCGTACTTTCAGGGGTGCCCTGGCTGGGTGGCGGGGGCATCCAGGCACCCCTCAGCCCCTTGTTAGTGGAGGGTGGGCAGCATGCTGAGGAGGGAAACTGAGGTGTGTGCTGGCTGGCAGAGCCCTGTGACCCCCCACCCCCCCCCAAAACCACGGGGTCGTGTGCAGATACATCCCCATGAGCTCCACCACTCCGTCTGCCTGGGCTGCGGGTGGGCTCAGCCCAGCTGTGACCCACAGACCCTGGCACCCCACCTTGGAGCACATTTCATGCAGTGCCTTGGCGATGCCCTTGGCAGGCACATTGCAGTGGAAGACGTGACACTTGAGCACGCAGGTATCCTTGTCACTGGCCACGAACGCAAAGTCCCTGCAAGGTCAAGGGCAGGTGAGGGAGGGCCTCAGGGAGGCAACTCCTGGCATGGCCCTCTTGCCCCACACCACCTTACCTGTCCCTGCATCCACCATGGCAGTCAGGAGAGAGGAGAGCAGACAGGTTACTGCGTGGGTCCCACCATCCCAAGCAGGCAGAGCCAGGGCTGCCAGAGTCCCCTGGGTGCCAGGCCATGGCTCCCAGGTGCAGGGGCACCCCATAACCCATGGGCTGTGCTGCTGCCCACCATGGAGGGGCCCCTGCCCCCGGCACCTGCCATTGTTGCAGCCAACACCCCAGACGCGGATGTTGAGGATGGGCTGGCAGTGGATGAGGCTGTGGTCCAGGGGGTCCACCAGGCTCATGGTGTCCTTCTTCAGCATCATCACCAGGTTCTGACCCTGTGGGGAGCCGGGGGTACCCTCAGCCTGGTTGCAGGTTAGTCCCAGCCACCCCACTAGCCCCACACCTGGGCACCCTGGCACTGGTCTTGTGTGCAGGGACAGCCCCATCCACCCAGCCTGTTTTCACCTGGGCACCTCCCACCATGGTCCCGAAGTGTGGTGACAGCCCTGTCCACCTGGCCTGGCCCACACAGGGGCACCCCTGATACAGTCCCCATGTGTGGAGACAGCCCCCTCCCCCACCCCAGGCACTTAACAGCAATGTCCCCTTGTGCAGGGAAAGCCCCAACAGCCTGGCCTGCCCCACATCTGAGCACTGCTGTCTTTGACCCTGTGTGGGGAGACAGCTGGCTCTACCAGTGGCTCTGGTCCATGAGCTCCCCAGGCCTGGTTCCCATATGCGAGGACAGCCAGCTGCAGCAGTGCTGGCCCCTGGCCACAGCTGTGGGAGCCCCCCCCAGCAGCACCGTCCCTGTCCCTCACCTCACTCCGGCTGCCTGCAGAGCCCTGACCCTGGCTCTTGCTGTTGGAGAGCTGCTGGATGCAGTTGTTGACGGCGATGCTGCTCTTACCAGGTGCCAGGTCCTCCTCAGGGATCTCAACCCAGCCCAGCGAGCGCACGGCGAAGCACTGAGCAGGGACACAGGAGGTTTGTGTGCCAGGCCATCATGACCATCACTGCCCTCACCCCCATCCCTGCGCCTGCCAGCTGCTGCGTGCTCCGTGCTGCCCTCCATCCCTCCACGTGATGCCTCAGTGCCACTCCTCCAGGTGCTCTGAGACAGGGGCAGGAGCCTCCCAGGCTGTGTGCCAGGAACCCCCCACCAGATGCAGTACCTTGGAGCTGGGCTCGGTGGTGTGCTGGAAGTCATCTCCATGCCAGGGCAGTGAGGTCCTGCAAAGGGATGGGGCGGTGAGGTGTGCAAGACTTCCGCTCAGCAGTACTGCCCCTGGGCACCAGTGCCCTGAGAAGTGCCAGGATGCCCTGGCATCATAGCAGGAGGCCATGCTACAAGCTGGGGAGCATCCCATGAGAGTGCCCAGCTCGGTTTGGCTGACTGCAATCTGTGTGGCTGCTCTGGGGGAGGACGCTAAGGACCAGCACCCAGCGGTGGGCAAAAAGGTGCCCACTGCATGGTGCCCCAAAGTCCCCACTGGCCCCATGTTGGCAGAGTGTGTGGATAACCCTACCTCCTGGACAGCGAAGCCATAGGGCTGGGAATGGGCCTGTCCTTCAAGGGGTGATTCACCGTGGAGGCCTGGCGGTCCTGGGAGAAAGAAGGGGATGAGGGCAGCGAGAAGGGTTGTTGGAGGGAGCACATATCCACAGGGGCCTTGGCATGTGGCCTTCCCTCCAGGAGAGCAAAGCCTTAACCCAGGGGGACCTCAAGAAGTGCCAGGATAGGGCCTCCCAGAGTTCCGCAGGGAGTTAATCCCAGCCAGGAAAGGGCTGAGGAGGCCCTTGGGGTGATGGAGACAGTCCCATTCCAAGGGGAGGCTGGACTAGAGACACCCAGTGGTCCTTCACTAGCCCCTTTGTGGTGGGCTCCTACCAGCCTTGGGCTAGCTGCTCTGGGCTGCTCATCCCTGGTGAGGGGATCCAACACTAGCCCTCACTCCCCTGCCCACATGCCCTACCATTTCCTGGAGCATCTCCTCTCCATCAGGCTCCAGGCTCCTGCCTGGGCCAGCGGTGCATGCTGGGTGCTGCCACTGTGTTGTGCCGGTGGGCACATGCCAATAGTAAGTGCCCAGAGAATCACGGATTTTCCTCCAGCCTGAGGGGAGGTCAGGGTCCGTCTCCAGGCTCTGGTCACTCCAGAGGTTGTCTAGGCAGAAGAAGAGTGTGAGATGGGGTAAAAGTTCTTACAGCTGCTTTCAGCTGCAAGAAGGCCTGAGAAGCAAGAGGCTTCAGGCAGCAGAAAGCTGTGGCTGCTGCTGGGGTAGAATACGGTGCCCCAGTGCAGAGCTGGGCATGTGGCTGAGAAGAAAATTTCTCAACGGGAAGCCCTCGAGAGGTGCCAGAGAGGCTGCAGTAGCAGGGCCCAGTCCTGTGGGAGCTCAGCTCAGCCCAGCCCTGTCTGGCCTCATTGCCCATGGAGCAGAGTGTGGATGGCAACCCCCTTGCCCCAAGAAGAGCCTTCCTCCTGCCATCAACCAAAGCACAGGGCACCCTTTGTAGGGGGTGCTTGGCAAGCTCAGAGCTGTCTGGAAGCCATGCCCCTCGGTCATGGGAGAGATGTGCCACTGTCAGGATCAGACCCAGGGGCAGCAATGGCCTAATACCTTGCTCTACCCACTAGATAATGCTCCCTCTCTAGGTTAGTGGTGGTGCAGACCCCAGGAGTCCTGGCACCGTGACCAATGCAGGCAGTTGGCTTACTGCAGCAGGAGGGAGGGGGTGACTCCAGCATGGGCACAGGCCAGTGACCAGAGGAGAAGGCACAGTGCAGAGGCACCCTGGCAGGGCACAGGGCTGCCAGGCCAGAGATCTCACTGCCAGCATGCATTCACCAGCCCTCTGCCAACACCCTCAGGTGCCCAAGCTTGGCTTCTACTCAACTTTGCTACGGGAAAGGATTGGTGATGGACCCCTGGAAGGGAGAAAGCACCCTCGGAGGGCTGCAGGGAGGGAGGGACAGATTAACCCCCCTCCTCCCCACAACCCCAAGCCCAAGTGAAGTCGAAGAAATGGCTCCGTGGTGCAGAACTGTAACAAGATCTGCTTCTGGGAATACAGCTAAAAATACTCAGAGGTCGGCATGCCTCTTCTGGGTGCTTATCCCATTGAGCTGTGCTGCTGAGAGGGACAGACGGTGGGTAATCAATCAATGCCAGTGATGAGCCATACTCTGCTTCCCATGCTCTGCTGGTCCCCAGACCTGCTCACACAGTAGGTGGGCCCAGCCATGGCACAGCACAATGCCGCAGCCTCCTGCCCCACATCTGCTCTCAGAGTCCTGTCCACAGAGCAAGGGGGTGGCCCTGCTCGATTCAGGGTGTGGGTGAGTGTCCCTCCCCTACAGTCACTGGGTCCTGCTGATACCTTTGTACTGGGCACCAAGGGGATGCAGAGAAGTGGGAGGAAAATGAAGGTGCAGACAGTGAAGGTCTGGAGCCAGAGGTGTCCACTGCAGGTGCCCACTGCAGGCAGGCACCAAGAAAGCAGAGAGCCTGTCAGCCCATGGCCAAGCTAAACACCCCAGCCCTCAGGCCCCTGTCTCTGCCCATCTTGCCAGGGCCCAGCTGGTCTTCCCAGGCCTTGTGGTACGTCCTGCCCCGCAGCTGGCAACACACAGCCCTGCGCTGGTAGGGGCTGGGGCAGAAAGTGCCTTCCCTGCCCTTGAGAGGGCCTGTGGGGCAGATGCCCTGAAGCCCCAGCCCTCCCCCGCGCAGGTACCAGGCCAGGGCCTGCTGCCCCACGCGGGGGGAGGCCAGCGCTGGCGGAAGAGGGGGTCGGCGGCCCCTGCCTCTTGGGCCCAGCGCCGCGGGCCCAGCGCAGCCCCCGGCCCGGCTGCCCCGCCCGCAGCGCCCGCAGGGCCGGGCAGGAGCGCGGGGGGCCCGGGCCGCTCCCGCGGGCCTCGCCCGTTCAGCACCGCGGAGAGCGGCGGCGCCGCGCCCGCCCGGCCGGGTCTCCCCGGGCCGCCCAGCCCAGGCCCCCCGGGCGCGCACGCAGCCCGCCCCGGCCCCGGCGGCCCCAGCAACGATCCCCGCGAGCGCGGCCCGCCGCCCCGGAGCCCCCGCAGCGGGCACGGCTCCCGGCACCCCCCGTCGCCGCCCCTCCGGCAGCCGCGGCCCCCCCGCAGCCCGGCCCCACTACCGTCGCAGTTGACCAGGATGATGGCCAGCATGTAGTCCTTGCCCAGCATGGCCCCGGTGCGGGCCCGCCTCGGCCCGCCGCTCCCGGGAGGCGCGGCCCGAGCGGCGGCTGCGGTGGGGGCGGGCGGCAGAGGCGGGGCGGAAGCGGCAGCGGGGGCGGAGGGGAGAAACCAGAGTGCAGACTCTGTGTGTGTGTGTGTGTGTGTGTGTGTGTGTGTGTGTGTGTGTGTGTGTGTGTGTGTGTGTGTGTGTTTAGGAATGGCAGCACGAGAAGGTTGTATTTGGATGCAGGAAGGGTGCAGTTGGATGCGAGTGCGGACCTGGGGAGGTTGTTTGGATGCAGAGGATATCTGAGCTCAAGAAAGAGGTATTTGGGTACAGGTCGTGGGGCATTCGGGTGTAAGAGAGGGGTATTTGGATGCAGGAGGGGGTATCTGGGTGCAGGAGGTGGTATTTGGATGTGGGAGGGATATATCTGGGTGTGGGATGGGTATGACAGGGGCATTAGGGCATGGGAGGGGGATAGTTGGGTGCAGGGAGATGGTACTTGGGAATGGGAAGGGGGTATTTGGATATGTGAGGGGATTACTTCTGTCTTGAAGGGGGCATCTTTAAGTGCAGGGAAGGGTATATTAGAGTGTGGGAAGGGTATCTGGGGGCAGAAAATGGGGTATTTGAGTACAGTAGTGGGTTCAGATCAGCTGTATTTCCTTCCATGTGCCCTTAGGTTAGCTCCTTTCCCCTCCATGCACCCTTAGGTTTCCTCCATTTCCCTCCATTTTCGCACAGATCACCCTTATTCCTCTCTATCCACACTTATTCTGGTTTCATTCTCTTTCTTGCATGCTCAGGTTCTCTCCATTTCCCTCTGCCTGCAATCCAATCTCCTTGAGACATTACTGAAGGCACCTAAATGTGAGTGCCAGTCATCTCCTTTTCACCACAGGTCAGGAACTTTACATCTCTAATTTGAGACTTCTGTTTTCCTTGCCATGCTGCAAGCTGATGATCCTGAATGTTGCTCAATACTTCGGGATGGAAGCTCCAGAGAGATTTGTTATTGCATATCTCAGCTCTCCCCCTGCCTTGGATCCTTCCATGTCCCCCCCATAGACAAAGCCATGTGGGCCTGGTGACATCTTCCAAGGTAGTTTGCTATCCATGGCATGTCTCACCAGTCCATAGTAGCCTCTTAATGTTTCCTTCTGTGTAGCCAGCGGCTAGTCTAAGAAGGACTTTTTCTAGCCTGGATGTAGCTTGTGTTCTTGAGAGCCTCCCAGGCCACCTCAGCTACCCTGGTTCTTTCTATGCATTGCTGTCCACAGAGCTTTTAGTCTTTGCAAGAGCAGAATGAATTTTTCATGTCTATTCACTTGCTTTTAGCCAGGCTTTGCCTCTCTGCTCAGAGCTCGGCCCCATTCATGCCCTCTCTGGGCTAATTTTGTGAGACTGTTTCACAGTACCTCCTCCTGCATTTTAACCTCGCTCATGTCGATCGGCCTAAGGAAGACACTGGCTGCATAATCCAACTTCGCAGTAATCTGCATTCATTTCCATCTATGCATCTTCTGTTGAGCTTTGTTCTTTTGGCTACATCTTCTGCATCTGTCCGGAGTTAGCAGGATCTCTGAGACCAACCCCCTGTTTGAGCACTGTGTCCTTGGGACATACCTCACCAGTGTAACACCCCTCCACCCCTAGGCAGGGCTGAGAGCTGCTCACTGCTCCTGCCTGAGCCATCCCTGAGGTCCCAGCAAAGGCCTGGCTCAGCAATCGAGGGGAAACTTTCTGTTGAGCTGCAGACAGCTGAGCTCTCTTGGTAGTGCTCTGACCCCTCTTGGCAGTGCTCTGACCCCCCCTCCAATTTCACCGCTTTCATTGCCCCACCTGGGGAAGAGCAGAGTCCAAATCACCTCTCAGAATGTGGCTCTCCTGGTCCTTAGCAATGGATATCTTCCAGCTCTATGGGAAGGGACTCTCCACAGCAAATGTTGAGAACCATGCTCTGGACAATCAGTTTAAAGATCCATTTCAGTGCATGATGTTATCATGGCACTGTGCAAACAGTAATAAGCACTGGATTTTGCCAGGATGATGCTTAGTTGTGGCAGTGCACTGTTCACTAAGCACATACCAAACCTTTCCACCCTGTGCACTGAATTGCAAACAATACAGATGGAAGCAGTTGCTCTATTGAGGAATGCATTAATAACAATCAGTGCCAAGAGCTTATATTTATTAAGCAGTATTGCCTTTGCTTCCTGGAGCGCTGAACTCAGCAGTATGCTCTGGGCACTTCGCCACATTTTTCCATCTGAGGCCAGGAGCATGCTGGTCCTCCCCATCTGCCAGGCGCCGGCTGTGGCTCTGCACAACTGGGAATGGAGCAGTGGCGACCCTCTGCTCCCAGCACACTTGAAGCATCTCAGCTTTCCACATTGGTAGTTAAGGTACCACTTTTCTTCAAGATAAGAAGTGATGGTTGCCCTGGTCCTGATTTCCAGTGGGAGCCCATCCTTAGACTTTCCCTGGAAATGAGCCACATGAGCGGGTGCCTGAAATCACTGCTACTCCTCTGGCAGAAACATCCTTGCATGAAGGAAGCTGCCCCATACTCCTCTAATGGAAACTCCACTTTCCTGTTCACCCCAGCCATTGGGTAAGAGCCCATATCACAGGAGGCCCTGCTGCAATTGGATGGCCATTTTGACATAACCCCAGTGATCTCAGAATCCCCCCCGCACACACACACCTGTTTGGCCTCATGCAGTACCACCACACACCCCTGAGCTCTTGCACCGGCACCCTCTGGAAAGCCCAGTGCTTAGCTGAACTGGCCTGCCCTGCAGGAGCAGGGGAGACTGGGGACTCCTTGTGCCCTGTGCTTAGATGTGTCTGGGGCAAAGGGAGTCGGAGAAGGTTGTGGGTCTGCTTTGCTCAGACCGACTGACATATCCTGTTTTTCCAATGCCCAGGACTGAGCATGGTGCCCTATGCTACATCTGTTTCTGTGTCCTCAGGTCAACACGGATTTTACGGAACATTTCAAAAACAGCTTGACTGACCAGAAAGGAGAAGGCAGTTCTTATATTAACTTTTCCTGCTCCTGTTCAGCACAGCCGACAGTGGCCTTCAAAGAAAGAAAGGGGGAAAAAAGACTGAAGATGCCAGATAGGAACCACCCTCCCAACACACACCTGCTTAGTAAAGCATTTGGCTATCTGAGTAAAGACTAATCAAATTAAACACAAGGGTCTTGGGAGGGAGGGAGAGGAGGGGAGAGGCAAGATGACTAAAGGAATAGCGAAAGACAGAGGGACCTCTGTAACCTCGGCGAAAACAGAGATAGGCTATTCATCATAGAAGAACAGTTACACCATTGTCCCTCATGCACAACCCACCAAGGTGACTCAGTGAAAACATCTCTTTCCCAGGAATGCCATGCAGATTAAGAGAAATATGGCCTAAAGGCAGAAAGAACAACTTACAGGATGCAAGGGGACAAGAATTTCGGGATGGAGCAGATGGAACTTGGGAACTGTATGAAACTGATTATGGGATGTTTAGGGGAACAGACACAGGAGAAGAAAGGGAGAGCTCAGCACAGACAGGGGAGAAACAAGCAAGGGAAAACAGCAAGAAAAAGGAGAAAAGGGGCCAGCAGCCTGTAAGCAGTCAGTATGCTTGCCTGATGGAGCACTTTGTGTGATCACTGTAATCTGTCCTAAATTTTTATTAAATCCTGTTTCTTCTATGTGACTGTGCTCCCTGTTCTGAGCCTGTTTGAGAACAGCTAGTGAACTTCAGACTGGACTAGCTGCTGAGCAGGATAGGAGGTCTGGGTGTTGGCCCCTGGAGAGACCCCCGCTCTGTGTATGTATGCGCGTGTGCACATGTGTGTGGGCAACTGGCTGACTTCCAGCTGGACCAGCCAGCATGTCAGACAGGGGAGACCCTTGGCAGAGCTTTCCCCTAGGTTTCTCTCTGCAGAGTCAGAGTCAGGCTATTTGTGCTTCATGGACTTTTGTGGGTGCCTGTCAAGGTTTCACCCTCCTGTCTGTGCTAGTCTGTCTACAGTGGGCTGTCTCCATGTGGGGTGTGTGTGTGTGTGCGTGTACGTGCATTTGCACATATTTGGACTGGGACTAGGAACAGGATCAAAGGAGCAACCTCTCCTCTCACTGGCCCAGGGAGGGAGGGGCATGCCCTGATTCCTACAGTTCATCAGGTTCTTTTACCCCAAGATAAAACCTCTCTGAGCATCATTTAAACTGGTGGGTTGCTGCCTGAGTTTTTTGCCAGTGATGTGTACTGATTTATTATGCCTGTGAGTGAGCCTGATCGGAGTCTCCATCTCTCAAGAGGCCTGCAGCACTCCTTTCAGTTGTCTGAACATCAGAGGTTGGGGTGGGCTGGAGAGCGTGAAAGCAAGGGGATGATTGAAGGTGTCTAGCAAGAAACCTACTCCCAGCTCCAGCAATCAGTACTGTATGTCCAATAAAGAGGACCTCCCATCCCTGAACAAAAAAGACGCCAATACATAGCATCAGAAAAGTATATTTTTGGATGTCAGTGTAGTGGAAAAGAGGGCTGCTGTCTCTGAGGAGTCCCAGTTTGTGTCTGTGAGGAGGGACAGCAATAAGCATTGTGCTGTTCATGTACATGCTTGGGAATGTGACAAAGAGACCAAATCAGCAGGATTGCCTTTCCACTGGCTGCAGAGGTAAAATAACACTCTAAGAAGCTTCATCTTTCATTTATAATGGCTTTAATGTCTTGTTGATTTTTTTTCCAGATCTGTGGTCACTTCCTTATCTATTAAATCACAAAGCTATATGAGAGAGTACTTGATCAGGGGCTGTTTTCAGTTGCAAAACTCAAACAGAAGAAGGAAGTGTAGAGAATGTGGAAGAAGGGACAGGAGAAATATAGACACATTGTCTGAGTTTGCAGGGATGCAAAGAGAAAGGCCAAGGCCCATTTGGAATTAAACCTGGTAAGGGATGTCAAGGGCAACAAGAAGGGCTTCATTAAATACATCTGTAACAGAAGGAAGAGTAGGGGAAATGTGGGCCTGCTGCTGAATGGGGCAGGAGCCCTAGTGACAAAGGACACAGAAAAGGCACAGATAGTATGTTGCCTCAGTCTTTACGAGAAAGATTGGCCCTCTGGAATCCCAGGCCCTGGAGACCAGGGAGAAGGTCTGGAGAAAGGAAGACTTTGCCTTGGTGGAGGAGGATCAGGTTAGGGATCTCTTAAGCAAACTGGAGATGCACAAGTCCATGGGCCCTGCTGGGATGCACCCACAAGTGCTGAGGAAGCTGGTGGATGTCAATGCAAGGCCTCTCTCCGTCCTCTTTGAAAGGCCATGGTGATCAGGAGAGGTGCCTGAGGCCTGGAAGAAAGCAAATGTCACTCCAGCCTTCAAAAAGGGCAAGAAGGAGGACCCAGGGAACCAGCGGCCAATGAGCCTCACCTTCATCCCTGGAAAGGTGATTGAGCAGCTAATGCTGGAAACCATTTTCAAGCAAATGAAAGGTGATTGGGAGCAGTGAGCATGGGCTGACAAAGGGGAAATCCTGCTTAACCAACCTGATGGTCTTCTGTGGTGGAAGGACTGTCTGGGTAGATGAGGGGAGAGCAGTGGCTGTTGTCTGTCTTGACTTCAGTAAGGCTTTTGGCACTGTCTCCCCTAACATCCTCATAGGCAAGCTGAGGCAGTATGGGCTAGGTGAGCAGGCAGGGAGGTGGACTGAGAACTGGCCGAATGGCAGAGCTCAGAGGGTTGTGATTAGTGGCACAAAGCCTAGCTGGAGGTCTGCAGCTAGCGATGTAGCCCAGGGGTCAATACTGGGTCCAATCCTGTTCATCTTGTTCATCAATGACCTGGATGAAGGAACAGAGTGCACCCTCAGCAAGTGTGCTGAGGATACAGAAGTGGGAGGAGCGGCTGATACACCAGAGGGCTGTGCTGCCATTCAGAGGGACCTTGACAGACTGGGAAGATGGGCAGAGAGGAGCCCCATGAAGTTCAATAAAGGGAAGTGCGGAGTCCCACACCAGGGGAGGAGTAACCCCATGTAGAGCAGGACCTGGGAGTCCTGGTGCACAGCTGGTTGACCATGGGCCTGCGATGTGTCCTTGTGGCCAAGAAGGCCAATGGCATCCTGGGCTGCATGAGGAAGAGCATTGGCAGCAGGTCGAGGGAGGTGATGCTTCCCCTCTAGTCAGCCCTAGTGAGGAGTAACCCCATGTAGAGCAGGACCTGGGAGTCCTGGTGCACAGCTGGTTGACCATGGGCCTGCGATGTGTCCTTGTGGCCAAGAAGGCCAATGGCATCCTGGGCTGCATGAGGAAGAGCATTGGCAGCAGGTCGAGGGAGGTGATGCTTCCCCTCTAGTCAGCCCTGGTGAGGCCACAGCTGGAGTCCTGGGTCCAGTTCTGGGCTCCCCAGTAGAAGGGAGAGATGGAGCTACTGGAGTGAGTCCAGAGAAGGTCTACTAAGATGCTCTAAGGGGCTAGAGCATCTCTCATGTGAGGAAAGGCTGAGAGAGCTGTGACTGTTCAGCCTAGAGAGAAGACTGAGGTGGAGGGGGAGCTTATGAATGTGTTTAAATATCTGAAGGGAGGGTGTAAAGAGGACGGGGTCAGACTCTTTTCAGTGGCATCCAGTGACAGGATGAGAGGCAATGGGCACAAATGGAATCACAGGAAGTTCCTTCTGAACAGAAGGGAAACCTGTTTTCCTGTGAGGGTGACTGAGGACTGGAACAGGTTGCCCAGAGAGGCTGTGGAGTCTGCATCCTTGGAGCTATTCAGAAGTCATCTGGACAGGGTCCTGTGCAGTGTGCTCTAGGTGACCTTGCTTGAGAAGGGGGTTTGGACTAGATGATCTTTAAAGGTCCCTTCCAACTCAACCATTCTGTGCTTCTGTACAGTCCCTAGCCTCATGTGGTCTCAGCAATTGCAAAAGGTAGTCTCAGCCATGCCCATTCTTTTATCTTCCCACCACCCTTAGGATGCAGCCACTGCAACTGCCAAAATATGGTCAAAAAACCCCCTCCAAACCTGTGCATAAAAACCCTGACCCAAAATGCCTGGAAGCTTGGAAATCCTGCCTAGCTTTGGGCATTCCTGAACGGGCAATTCACCAAGTACCAATATTAGTGTTACTGGCTTTTGCCAACAACCCCCATTGTGTCAAATGTTCCTTGGCTGGAGGTAAGCGCCCAAGTGCCCCTCCTGCCACTACTCCAGCTGGGAATCAAGAGTCCAGGAGTCTCCCAGCCGCTTGTTACCCTGACTTGTTGGACATATGACTAACACTGCCAGTCAAAATTTATCAGTCTTCTGAGATGACATGGAGGGTGCAGCTTATAGGGTCTTTTATCTGGAAATAGACATCACCATTTCTCTTTCCTCCAAGCACAGCCTGCAGAACCTTCTTGGTACTTCAAATTTCTGGCATTCCCATGTTCCTTGTTTTAGCCAACTAGCTTGTCCTCTGTATTCCCTAATGCATAAACATTCCACCTGGGACAGGAACAACACTCATCAACAAGCTCTAACCTTACTCTTCTAAAACATTCAATAGTATCAGTATTTAGCCCCCCACCCCCCAGCCCCACTGGTAGATTGGAGTTCAGGGTCCACTGCAGTGAGCATGGAGCCTGGTGAGGCCTACTGCAGGAAAGGGGCCCTAAAGCTCCCACTCCGAAAGCGATCCATTTTGGTAGCAAGGGGTACACAGAGCCTCATACCAAGAATGAGAGCACACCTTACTTGCTACTTTTTTTGACCTTTCTGACATTGACAAACTCACTGGGGATCGTCCTCTCCCACTTAAAGTTCTGCATCCCCTTCTCCGTGATGTCCTTTGCAATGTTTTCTTTCTGGAGGGACGTGCACAACCCATCACAGTTCAACGCTGAGTCCTTGGTACCTCCGCCATCGTTGACTGAGTTCGCCCTCTGGTTCCCAACCATGTTGTCCTCACTCCACTATCTTTTCCCTATCCTGTTTTAGATGATGATCCCCCAGACTTACCTATTGAAGAAGTGCCTTCATTCACCGCTTCACGTGAGAGTACTTGGTTTACTGATGGCTCTGCAATTTTCTGCAATAATGTTTGGTTCAGGTGTGCTGCTGCCATTCACACCTGTGACACACCACTAGAGGGGTGTCCAGGATTCTTTTGGATTCCCAGGTTAGTTGTACTGAACTTGAGAGATCATCATTTGTCAAGTGTGAGAATTTATTAGAGCTAAGAGGTTGTAACAAAGCTGAAAGTATAGCAAAGCTAGAAATATAACAGAACTGAAAATATATATACATATCAGAGCTCTACAGTTCTGTGGTACAGTGACTGCTCTTGCCCCTTACAGGCCACCCTTGCAGTCTAATTTCCACCCTCCCCCTCCCCCTTTTCTCCTCACCATGCTGTTGACATCAGGGCCTCCTCGCTGATGGGTGGGTCCTCAGGTCTACAGGCCAGCTGACCGTGGGTCTGAGTCCACAACAAGCATATGTGGCTCACTCTTTTATATCCAGCCAAAACAATGCCAGGCCACAGCCATAAAAAGGCCATGTGGCTCTAGTCAATACCAGCATGCACCATCAGCAGATCACCTCACGCTCAGCCCACAGCACTGCTCAGTGGCTACCAACATGCCCTTTAATGGGTCATTCTGTGTGTCGAGATGTCTATGATGTGGGTCTGCAGTGTCACTCCTCCTTCGTCTGGACTGATCAATCATGGGGTCATTAGAGGGTGTGCCCCCAGGCTGCAGCAACCCCACAGTGTGGTGGCACCCGCCGCGGTGCACCCGGGGTTTGTTAACTCTAGGGAGCACCCCAGAGCAAATCCCTCTTCTACGGGCTGCACCATCCGGTGTCCCATGCTTGCCTGTGTGGCGCCTGTCACTTCAGCCCTTGACACTGTCAGACACACACATCTTTTTCAGAAGCCAGCAAATTCCCTTTGGTGTGCAGTGGGAGGCTTTTTGGTAGGTGCTATGTACTGGGGAAATGCGCACTGTTATTCATAGATGCCAAAGGCAAAGCATACCTATTTGTAGTAACACATAAAGAACTGTTAAAATTAACAATCTCTGTTCTAATAGCAGCAAGATTTGTTTGGCCTCTTGACCCAAATTGGGTAAATCAAAGTGTTGTTCCAGTTGAATATGTTAACACAAAAATCTTATTTCCCTTAATTACAAGCATTTCTTTCCTGCACAGAAAGATTAGTTTGATCAGATACCGATACCGAGGACATCTTCATGTGAGTTCCATGTGATCTTAGGTGAATTAGTGTCCTAACACAACACATATTTGCAAGCAAAACAGGCACCTTCCTTCAGTACAGGTTTCACAGCATGAAATACTGGCCTCCCAGTTTAACACTGCATTCTTTTACAAACAGATCTGTTAGGGCAGCTATCCTTCATACATTCCTCCTTGAGAGGCTAGCAAATAATCAAGTGCAAAACCATTTTACATCTTGGTTTAAAAGTGTTAAGGCATGGATGGTTCTGTTTTCTATCGCTGCTATGGTTACAGAGAGATTCACAATTGCTTTTTCTAGTTTAGCTACTCCCGGTCAGGGCATGAGTCTAGAAGGAGAAGGAAAGAACACAGGTCTTGGACAGGCATCCAAGCCAGAAAGGTTAGTGGCATATCAATATTACGCCTATGAAAGGATCCACCTCTCTGGTAATTCAGATTTGGTCCCCAGGTTTATATAACCCTTGCAGTTGGGTTTTAAGGCTATTTGGCCCTTGTAGTTAGGCCCAGCAGCAATTTATATCTCTCAAGATGAGAGATAAAAGATTGCTATTAATCAGTTTCTTTGTTCTCCAGACTAGAATATTTCCTTTTCTAGAAGCTTCAAATATAGTTGCCCCCCCCATTTCTCTCTTCTGTATAATATACAGAAAATTTTACACTTTAACTTAAATCAACAGTTGTTCTGCATAGATTTCACCATTTTTTTCTTTTTTTCCTTTCATGAAAGAAAGGTGTTACCCTACCTAGGATCATGAATTTTTACAAACACTAGGATATAGCTGTTAAGCTTGGTTGTCAGCCTGGTGCTAGTATCTTCTCATTCTTCTTCCTTTGATGTTATTTCTATTCTGTCTCCTAGATTCACTCTGTCACTTACACACTTTGAAAAAAAACACATTACTGATCCCAACATCTATCTATCGCTATTTCTGGCTGCTTCTTTTCAAGTTGTTTTCTTTCAGAGGGTCACTCTGTAAAACCCGAACAAAAAGAAAAGTCTACAAAGGCCATTGGGTTGTCGTAGTTTGGCTTTAACTGTAACTGTTGAAACTGTTTCTTTTAAGATTATTCAGTTACATCAATCTATTATTCAAATTTGAACAGTTTTTTTTCTTTCATTGATTTTTCTTTATGATCAGAAGTTTTTTACTACATCCTGAGGCATTTTCCAGCCCTTTCTCGTTTCTGTGTAACTAAAGATGCTGGCCTTTCACATTATAGATCCTTTCTTGTTTTGCAACTGTGCCCCTAGGGCTCTTATCTGCAAAGCCTGATCTCCTCCCTGAATGCTTCTGTGCCTCAGTGGCAGGCAGAGCAGGTATGCTGGGGAGGTGGAGGCACAGACCATTTCTCACCTTCTTGAGATTAGCCTCTGCAGCAGCACAGAGTGCAACAGCTATCACCTCTCCAGGAGCTTTGACTTCCATCCTTCAAACATTTAACTTTTCCATCTGTTTACCATTCCGGTAAGCAACTCTTTATCATTGCATTTTTTTTTTCTGCACTCACCCCATAGATGTTATTTTCTTTCATAGGGTGATGGAGCAACTCTTTATCATTGCATTTTTTTTTTTCTGCACTCACCCCATAGATGTTATTTTCTTTCATAGGGTGATGGAGCAACTCTTTATCATTGCATTTTTTTTTTCTGCACTCACCCCATAGATGTTATTTTCTTTCATAGGGTGATGGTACAAAGCTTTTTCCTCCCAAAGGTATGGTTTTCAATAGAACTGGGAGTTTTGATTCCCTCACTTAAAAGATAAAGTTAACCTATACAGGACAAGACATCCCTCTGCATTTTCTTTAACTGTTTATCCAATTTCCAGTGAACAGATACATTTTGCTCCTCAGTTGTTACGTTTTGGGTACATTTGCAAAAGGATGACTCCCCCAAGCCCTCACACTGGGGCCCTGTTCCCTCGGGAACACTCTCAGCTGTGCTGCCATGGAGCAGCAAGCAGGATGGACTTCAGGACCCAGGGAGTCCCCTTCCCCTTGCAGCCCATTGCTGTCCTTTCACCTGAACACCTTGGTTAGGTTCAAGCAGAATGGTTATGTTCCCGTGCACACCAAATCTCTGGTGAGGCATCACCAGCACAGGAGACCCCAGCCACCATGCAGACCCATGCACTTGCAGCCCCAGAAGCATGGTGGTTTACAGGCACACAAAATCCCCAGTGAAGTCATGATGGGCCCCGACCAGCTGGTAGACTGGTGTACTTGCTGCCCAAAGACGTAGTGGTTATCAGCATTATAATGCAGCACCTGACCCACACACTCTCCTGCTGGAGGATTAGGGCTTCTGCCCCATTTGATTTTTTTCATATGCTCAAATTAGCCATTGCTCTAGTTTTTGCCAGTAAACTTCAAATATGGTCTGCAATTTTCCCTGGGTGGACTCTTGCACAGATGTGGGCCTCTCTGCTTTTTCACAACTGATGGCCACACAGATGCGTGTTTGAAGCTGTGATTCCTCCCATCCTGAAAAAGTTTTTCATGAATTACAATCTTGAGGACACAGTAAAACCTTCCTCTCTGGCTGTTTTTTCTTGATATGTGTGTAGTTCAGCTGACATGCTGAGCTTTCTGCCAGGAAAAAGCCAAGAAGAAGGAATGATTAGTCCTCCAGATAAAAATAATAATAATAAAATGATGAAAATAAGCTCATGGAAGCTTTTTACTGTGCCTAGTATTTCACACACCAGTCAGATGGGCACAAAGTGATAGGACATAATATGGTCAAAAGGCTTGGTAATCTGCACATCCTATTTCTGTAGCAATGTGACAGCTCTTTGCAAGCCATTTACTTGCACAGTTGGTCATGACTAGCATGAGAGAAAAAAGTGTATTTTGTTCCTTTGGCAAGAAATGTTTTTCAACACAGTCACCATTTTATCTTAAATGATCACTTTTTTTGGATTTCCGATTTCTCTACTGCATTGGGGAGTCTCAGTAGATTCGGTCCCATAATTACAGTGAACCATCTGTGAGATATTGGCTATTTAACTGTTTTAGTACAAAATTTTAAATTGGAGAGGAAGCATTTTAAATAGGTTTTAAGCACAGTCATTAGAAATTACTCCTACCTCTAACAGAATTTACTCCCAGTTTATTTAGTTAAAAATATACTTTACCAATCTCTTTAGATCATATGCTGTACTCTTAAGATACAAAACAATCTTTAACATGAATTGCTATAACAGTAAACACACAAAAATATCTCCTTCCATCAAGATGGAAGCTAAATGTGGGTAGAATTATGGCCCCAAATACATGCAGTCAATATCAACCACATTTTTTTAATAAAATTCAGAGAGCATAAAGTCAGCCAGAATGTCTACTTCAGGGAATCATATAATAGATTTTAATTTTGAAACATGAAGCTACATTCAAGTGCCATAATATTTAAAATACAAGTTCTGCATCACACAGATAGCTTGCAGTTAGCCTTGAACAATAGTAAAAAGTGCTTTATATACACATAATACCTTAATATGAACTAACTATAGCTAATGCATTTTTATAGCATAAAGTATTTTAAGATTTTGAAGAAGCAGTATGAAAATTGAAAGATCTTTTTAGAAAAGAAGAAAGTTCCAGGATGTTATTTGCAGTGTTATTTTCCATGTCACTGGAGTGTTATTTGCAGACCAGTGTTATTTGCAGGTACTTTAGCTCCATTCCACTGTGTAGGCTCTGCCTAATTCAAGTTCAAGCTGTGTGATTAACAGGACCTTTGAAAAACAAACAAACAAGCAGTGACTAACTCTACTCTGAAGACGCCTTGCTTTTCTACAGTTAATATAGAAGATAGCAGATTCTCATTTCAGATTACAATAATTTATTCTTCTTTCCCTGATGTTTCTACCACTACAAAGTTATTTTAACTGGAATAGATTTTGGATTCCGGATCACGGGGCTCTGATCCCTTCCCTTTTATTTAGTGGCCTTTTTAGAGATTAAGTTCCTTTTGTTTTTTAAAAAACCCCAAACTTGGCATACATTTTAATTCAACTGTGCATTCGAATTCCTTCCTTCTCTATCCAAAAGAGAATGGAAAAAGAAATACTTCTGCTTGCATTCTTAATTCATCTTCTTGGTTACATGCAAAGCTTATATATTTTTGGCTTGCCATTGAAAGGCAGAAAGAAATGGGACTCAACAAAATACTGAGTTTTGTAGAAAAGGTGGTAAAATGCCAATAATTGAAGAGATTAGGTTGTCTCACTCTGTGAGAAAACTGGCAACACCAAATGCCACAGCAGTTCTGTTCATATATGGAAAATGTTCCATAAGAGGCTGTCTTGAAGGGCACTGCGATTGCACCAGCTTGTTTCAATCGTCTTTAGGAGAGCTTGACTTTATTACCTTGGGTCACCTGACTTCTCTGTGATAACATATACGACAGCGCACAAAGGAAAACAATAAGAAATGCACTGGATGCATACAAATCACGTAGATTGAAACCCTGACACACTGAAGTTCATGGAAACTTCGATAACAACTTCAGGACTAGGATTTTACTCCTACACGTAGGAACCCTGTGCTGAAAGTGCAGGGAGCAACTAGCGCCTAAATCTAAGACAGAAGAAGAGGTGTTATTAGGCAAATAGCGTTAGGAAATGAAAAGTTGTTAGAGAAGACTGACAACAGGGTCACGTAGAGACTCAGAAAGCACTTGTAGTAGCTTTTTCTTCTTTCACATCTCACAGGTTGCTAATGAACTATTAAAATCAGTGAAAAACAAACAGGAAACAAAATCCACCAGTTTTTCATAGTCAGGAGAGATTTGGGTTCCTCCACACTAATTTCTACAGTGAAATGCGCCACTGTGCGAGCCGCATGATATTTACTATTTATTAAACAGAGTTTGACATAAACATTAGCTGACTAGAGCTTGTGTGTCTTGCTGAAAACTACAGCAATGGCTGGTGAAAATACTTCAGTAACTGTGTAAGAGAAATTTTTTGTTGCAGAGGTACCCTGAGTTCTTACCTCTAATATGCCAGTGGTTTTGGTACAGTGAAGAAATATTTTTAAATATGATACTGCAGCTGAGCTCTGAATCCTGAATGTTTAAGAACACACAGGTAATTGTCAAGATAGCATTTCCCATGAAATTGTCTACTCACCTGACTTGTACTGTTATAGTCTAGACTATGAGCAGATGCAAGTGCTTCACCATTCTGTGACACTGTCACCTCCTGAATGTTTGACGTCACCCCCAAGATGGTAATTTCAGTAAACTTTAAATTGTTTGGATCAGCATAACCGTGGTGCAAAACCTTGATGTCTAAAACATTCTGAAAGAAAAAGAAAAAAAAAAAATCAGTGATTTGATTGTCTGTTGACTGTTGCATGTCAGAGTATGCTTTTTTCAGCCCACTTGAGCCTTACGGTTTTTTCCTCTTATTCTGTTCTTTTTTTTAATCTTCATGCTGACATTTATTTGTCAGATATTGAAAGCTTTGATTTTTCTTGGATTGTTAATCTGACTAAATGCTGGCCTCTATTATGTCTTTAATTGACGCTAAACTGAGGCACAGCAAACTGGGCTGTCTCCATTGCTTCACTGGGGCGCAGTGAAATACCTGCACACTCATGACCATGACGCAGGCAATGCACAGTACAGTTTGCTAGATGGGGAAATCTGTACGCCAGTATCACTGGGAGAGAAATTTTGCCTGGTCTTCTAGCATGTATGAGGCCAAACTTGGGGACCTTTCTCCCTGCTTTCCACACTCCTTCAACAGCTCCTCCATCCTCACAGGACACCAAACTGGGAGAAAGAATTCATCGGTATTCCCAAAGCCCCTGCTCCAGTGGTGGGCTTCTCTAAAAATTTTGGTACCTGAGTAACTCCTTTTTCTTTAAGCATCTGTATTTTAAAAGAACAGTTTTAAGTGCCTGTCCTGAAAAGAATCCCGAGACTGGCATCTCTGTTGGGTTGACATACTTCTTTGCAGCTGTAAGCCAGGGTCAAATCAATTTATGTTTAATGTTTTCCAACATTTAATTTTAGTTTCTTTCTCTTCGAGCAAGGATTGGCTTTCTTGATGTGGCCTATTTGACGCTGCAGATTTTGTGTCATATATAGATACATGCGCTTGACTGTGTGGCTTTAAAATGTGTGTGAACTGATGATCTAAAATGTATTCATTTAAGTAGACACTAGCAAATTATCTTTAAAAGTGACACTGACTATGCAACTAACAAAATACCATTGTACTTGTACTTACTTGATTTTTGCATCGATGCATGTTTTCATTTTATAAAAATCACTTATGAAACAAACTTGTACGTTCAGAGTTACATAAAAAATTATATCATAAACACATACCACACTTAAAAATAAGTTAAAATAGATACCTTCATAATCCTTTTTAAATTTGTTCTTAATACAATTTAATATTAATTGTATTATATTACATCCTCACCAAATATACTGCTTCTCAGTTCCTTCATGTATACCAGAAGAATTGGCAAATGTATATGTCTAGGATTCGCATCAGTCTACTGTTAAGCTACAACCTACTGTCATGTTGGAATCGTATATCCAGATATGGAATATGAACCAATATCTGCCTTAGAGGTTTCAGGCTGGATGGGCCACTGAATACATATATATGCACATCTGTGAAAGGACCTCAGTGAACTTAATTAAGTTGTCCTGATTTCTACTGATACAAATAATGCAAAATGAGTTTATCCTTCTAGTATATGTTACTTAATTTTATTGCAAACTTGCAATCCCAAACAGTTTTTTGAATCAACAGTTATAGATCTGCAACAGTCCTCATGATACTAAATAAGAACTAGTCTATCACAGAGAATTAATGTTATTATGGGCTATCTGAATATCAAAAGATCTGAATTAAAATACCTTGGCTAAATATATAACAATCATCACCCAAAGTAATCAAAAACTGTAAGGGAACATTACATACCTGATTAGCACTAAATGATGTTAGCAGATATATACCATCTTCATATGCATCTGTTAAAAAGAGAGTAAAGCAAAATGTACTTGCTCTTCACCTGAATATTTTTTTTTAATGAAATAGAAGAATTGTGTTTCATATACTGTAAAAAAGGTTTAGAGAAAAAATACAAAGGAAGGCAAACAAACAGCATTAGGAAGATGAAGGATGCTAAAGATCAGCAACAGAAAAATGTTTCCCACTGAAGAAGTTATGGCAGTGATTTCCCACATCCAACTCTATTCTTTGTCCCAAAACACATTATCATGATAGATGATGATGCTTCTTTGATATCACTGTTGTATATTTTGTCAGCTCAATTCTTAAGCACCAAAAGAACTCAAGCAACCACAGGCATTTTAGGTATTTGCCTTTCTGCTCTATAGAAAACAGATCACAGAGATCCTGCTGAAGTGCACCTTGTGATCGATGTTAATTTCCTCTATCCTTAACCTACCGTGAACATACATAGTCATAATTTCTAAATTTCAGTGATAACAGGTGGTGATGTATGTAAAGCACCTCTAAATACACTGATAGCATCCTGCAGCCTTCCCAACATGTCATTATGCTAACTAACAATTTTGTGCATTACTTGTAGTAATCTCAGGTGATAGTTTATGGTTATTACAAGGATAATACACTGTGAATGTAGAGGATAAGAGACTTCTAAATATCTCTTATCTGAAGATAATTTAAATATATTAATTCAGAGGAAATTAGTTAAAGCTTCACACTTAATCCATGGTTATGCTTTTCATAGGTACAAGAAAGCATTCTTATTATATATTTTGTCCTTGGTCCAGGACACAATTTAATTTATGCAAAATATGAATTCTATAAATAACACTATCATGGAGTTTAAATAAGAAAAAAATCATTTTATTATAATTTTCTTCTGGTCTACCTCTTTAAACACACACTTAAGCTGCCTGTGCCTTGTCACACCGTCATTGTACAACAGCTCTGAAGAAAATATTACTTGTTCACATATTAGCAATTCACAGAGCTAAAGAGAGACAACAATCATGCACTGAAGGCTTGGAATTAATTAGGTTTATTATGAAAGCAAGAAACGTTGTACTTACCAATGCGAACCCCATCATCCCAATAAAGCTGACCTTGTGCAAGCTGACTATCATTCAAAGCAACAATAAGTCCCAATGGATTTTTTCGGCTATGAAAAACAGAATAATTTTTCCTCAATTTTCTCAGGTAAGCACATTTTATGTTTCTCATTTGTTATAATTTACATTATAGATATTGCATGCAGCTCAGTTTATCACTGACACTAGTCTTCCTGAATTCATAGTACTAAATTTAAAGGAGGCCATAAGAAGGAAACTAAATCCAAAAGACAGCCATGAAGCTAATGTGCTATCATACATGTAGATTTTCTCAGGGCTGCTAATATTTATATGAAATGGGAGATATTGCTGGGCATGGTGCACATTAAACCAGAAAATTCTACTTTTCCCAGGTTGAACAGAGGAATCCAGAAAAAAAGCTGCCACCATGTAATTAATATGCAATTTATTTTCCATAGCTTTAATTACATACTTACTTTTAAAAGCAGAAAATAAAATGAAATTAATTAAAAAAAATTTAATTAATCTTATCATACCTGTAAAAAGTAGTATTAGCAGGGCTTTGTGTAGCAAGGATGTAACCACCCCGGATATGAAGGTTGATGTATTCCAAAGGAGCTGATAAATTTCTGAATTGTCCCCTAAAGCCAATGAATTCACCCTATATATGAAAAAATAAAACAAAAATTAATCTTCTTGTTGAATTGCTCTTGATTTACACTTTTTTAAGAATGAAGGCTATAAATATATATATGTAAATATTAAGAGTTGTTGCTGCAAATACTTTTTAAATGCAGAAGTAACTACATCATATTTTTAAGATAAGGTATGAAATTCTGCAAACATAAAATAATGACTTGACACTAGCTGACAGCAGCTGAACCAAAGGGTTTAGTCCAGTAAAATACTAACTAGTGAAAGATGAAGTGACTTGTGATGCCTGCTATTCCTTCCTCTAAATCTTTATTAAATTTCTGTGAAAGGCTGATGCAGCTAAAACTGTTTCATCTCCTGCCACTCCAGTATTCTCAGCAAAGAAATTCTATATAGCTTTCAAAGGTTAAAAAAGTCAATAGAAATACTTCAGATTAAAGGTATTATTCCATGTTTTGATTTACTTCTACTGGGGTCATGTTAAAAATATTGCATTAAAAGGAACTGACATTTTTCGTAAGAAATCAGCCAGGAAGATGTGATTGCTACATGCTGGCTGCATGGTGGTAAAATGGGCACAGTTGGTTCATACCTGGCCACCATTCTCAGCAACCACGCTGCTGTCTAAACAACATTAGGAAGAACATATAAGTCAGTTTTTAAGATTACTTACAGTGTAATAATCATACCAGCGGGCATTCGGTATGTAAGCGTCCACTGTCACAGCATTCTGGAAATAAACATTTTTGTTTCAGATATATTAAAGCAAAAAGCAAAGTCTAGCTAAAGTGACTTCTAATACATTCCTATACATAAACACTTGAGTAATCAAAGACCTACTGCTTCCATTACGGGGCTGATGAGCAGTGCAGGTCCCCACAGAAATTGTTTATCTATTTCCCACGTTGTTCTGTCTTCCACAAATCTGCAAGGTAACAAACCAACTGTGAGATATTTGGTATTACAAAATGTTTCCTTATTTAAGTTTTTTTGTTGGCAATTGAATCTACTATTTCCTCAATTTTATTTACTATTTATTTACTATTATATTATATTATATTACTATTTATTTACTATTAATAATAGGCAATAAAGATTGGTTATTGAAAATATATCTCATTTAATTATAAATGGATCAATTAATGCTTGCCAAGAATGTATAAAGAACTTAATGAGAAAATGGTTAGAGAAATGCAACCTTCTACTTTGTTTTCATTTCTGCTGTTTCTTTCCATTTGCTTTTCAGTATATTCAGATCATCGAACTCAAAAGATCAGTTTTGCTCAGTGGGTATTAGTAATAGCAAAATTAACTACTGGCCAGACTGGGAACAACTTTCTAATTTGTAACATTTCTTTCTTAGGTACTTTGACAGAATCAAGTCAATACATGGAAACGGTTCAATGCTCATTAGTGGAAGGCAAGCATTTAGATATTAGACTTCATCATTAGTGTTAAAAGTTAAGCTTTTGCATGTGCTGTCCCTTCTGAACAGATACAAATAAGGACTTATGTCTCTTATAAACCTGTCTTTTTTTCATCTGCTATATAAGTTTGGCCAAAATAAGTTACATTTCGTGCAAAGCTCTCATGATTTACGTCAAAATTCTCCCTCCCTCTTTTTCTGTTTTTCTGCTGTGAATTTTGACCCAGCTGTTTTTGCTACATTTGCTTTTTGATTTTACATATGTCCAGCACCAGACAGAACTTTTGTTACTTACCACCAAAGATGATAGGAATGAGCCTTAAAATTTACATATTAATCCTAGATAAGAAAATTTTCAATTTGTGAAATATTTGGGTAGTATGGAATGGAGAACTAGTGCTGCTGAAGTGTGACTTGATGTTGACAGCTTGTATTCTCACTCTCATGCAAATTTTAAAAGAAAAAATTCTATAATCCTTGAGGGAAAATATTATTTTGTTATGAGGGTACTGACTGTGAAAATTCATGATTAATGGAGAAAAAAGAGTCACACTTACTCGTGGAGTAGAGGGCGGATCACAGTACTTCCATGAGCATGGGCTTCATACATTAATGTGTAGAGATAGGGTAACAGGGTATATCTTGTATTCAGTACATTTCTGGAAATGTCTTCAAATGTTGAATTCCAGGCAACAGGATCTTGCCTCTAAAAAGAAAAAAAGAGACTACTGTTATTCAAACGGGATTATTTTGTTTTGAAGCAATTGGGGCGGGGGGGAAGCACGGGTTAAAGAATTTGCTAATGGTTACAGTGGAGTTCATATTTAGCATCTTTTTTTCATCTTATACTTCACCTATAAAATCATCTGTGGTAACAGTAACTTTCAAATGTGTATCAAAACCAATATAGCAAGACATAGCTAAGGAAATTTCTGACAACTCTTGCAAACTCCTTGTCCTCTTGTAATTTAGAGCACTTTTATTTATTTATTCTTTATTTAAGAACAAAGTGATAGTAAAAACAGTAGATGGCACTGTCAGCCTCAAGCGGGGAAACTAAAAAAGGGAGAAGATGAGAAAAAAACTAGGGGGAGTACTTTAAAAATGTTTAATGCAAACTCAACCGACTGTGAGACACATTCTGGTGTACAAAATATATTATCTCTCTTTTCTGAAGGGCAGCACTCAGGACTTTTAAAAAAAGAATGAACCACTAGTGAGGATGTCAGTAGCGCTTTCAGTCTTTATTGGATATATTGAACAATACCTTGGCAAATTGGGTAAGACTGGAAGCAACATGACAACCTGTAACCTGCATTTTTAAAAGCTTTTAAAAGTCCTATCAGAAAGTGCGCTGCAACAAGATAAAGCACACTATTTTTCAAAAGCAGACTTCAATCCATTAGATATATGCCATATAAAGACCTGTACTCTGCCAGACCTTAAGCTCTAACTAGAATATAAATGCTGTTTCAGTTATTTTCATCTTTCCAGTTATCTTGTTTTATGGATTTCTGTAATACAGACCTTAGACAGCACGGTTCTACATTTAGACTTTTTTCCCTTTATTCTTAAAAGAACTATTGTATATAATGAGAAATAAGAAATTCAATGTCTTATGGTGGGAAATGTGCAAAATACAGCAATTTCAGATACCCACCCAAGAATCTCATGACACTGCTCCATTTTCTGATTTGCTGTGTGATTATGAACAATTAGGGATGGGAACACCAAGGTCAGTTTTGCCCCTTTAAAGGTATATTGCCATAAAAGTGTTCTGTTTTAGTCCTGTAGATGTGGTGTGTGCAAATAAAAACGGCATATGTGAAAAAATAAATACGCAGAAGTTTGACTCACTCAAAGCACACAGAACAGGCTGACTTCATGTGGTCTAAGTCATGAGGCAGGCTCTCTGTGAGTGTTAAACCTGATAGCAGAGGGGGAGACTGAGAACAGAGCTGGCATGTGGCATATAACCAAAGAAGTGTTCTTTTCATGTCTGTTTTGCTTAGAATGCATGTTTTGGGGGGGGGGGGGGGGGGCTGGTCTCTGTGTGTGATGTTCTGGCTGGTCTGTTCATGTGTACTGCAAGGGGCACAACCATGACTCACCTTTGCTCCTTCCCCATTGTGATTCCTTGAATATGGGTAAAAGGCACCCAGCTCCATCCAGCGAACACACATCTCATACTGTGCATCTTGAAAGAAGCCACATATATCTGCTCCTGTCTGAAAGTTTAGAAAAGAATCCAGTTGGAATACTATAAATTTTTATATCGAGTGAAGATAATCAAATATAAGGTAATAACTGTTTAGCTTACATAAGGTATTCCAAAGAGACTGAACTCCATCATACCTGCAAGGAAAGGATAATTCAACAATAATAACTGGTTTTTTTTCCTTTGGTATGCTAATGGTTGCATAGATGATAAGTATTGAAATATAGACATTCCACAGTTTCTCCAATATGTTGTGGGTTATTCCATTACAGAAAGACCAGAGAGATGGTTCTTCAGAAGTGAACAGATGTTGGCCAGCAGGGGCAGGATCACTGGAAGGTGGTGGGAAACGAGTGGGGGGAGACTGTGGGTGGTAGGTGGTTGAATCCAGCAGGAATTAGAGCACTCAGTTCCTGATACAGCCAAATCCAATTACTATAGAAATTATAAAGAGTTTTGTAATAAGCAGTAAAAAGAAAAGGTCAAAAAGGAATTGACCATGAATTCTGACTGTTGAATTGAGTAATTTATTTCAGGTAAAAGCACATGACTATTAAAAGCAAGTGAATCAAGAAGAATTTACTGCACAGAAAAAAAAATGATTACAGATCCTTTTCTTTCTACTTACCAATAATAGATTTAGCAAGCTGATCCCAGGCTGCAGTATTATCACCAAGCCAGTGTCCTGCCCACTTTCCACTACTGGGATATGTTGAACGGGTAACAATAACTCCACGCTCCTTCGTGACATGCTGCAAGGCACTAACATCAGAAATAGTAGAAGAAACAAATTACATGAGAATCAAAATAATTTAAATAGATATTACATAAGACACTGAAAATAAACCTAGTGACTCATCTTGATATAGCGAAGTGCAGGTATGTTGTTCTTGTGAGCATGAGCAGGCATACATCCAATATGTTTTGTATTGGGATTCACTGTGATTCACATATATACAGAAACTAAGAATGGTCAGCCAGCCTATGATTAGAAAGTGAACAGGGAGGTGCTAAAATACAGATGTCCAATTAAGGCTAGTTAGCGTATGGGATTACACATTTTTAATGGTTACATGACATGGTCCAGGGCACATCATTCCGTTATTACAAAATGAGAAAATTTGCAGCAACAGTTGAAAATAATCTCAACAAAATTCAGACCAAGAAGATAGTAAGGGGGAAAATAGAGGTACCAAGAATATTGAACCTGCCAGCATAATATGACTTGCTGAAATGGTATTGGAACAAAAAAAAAAAATTCATCTGTAATCATTTCAAAGATGATATGAAATGGTCAATGTGGACTTGTCTACAAATAATCATATCAAATCAGACATTTTTCTGCTCTGAGCAGATAACAGGCCTCACAGTTAAGAAAGAACCAGTTGAAGTGACATATCATGGCATTTTTGGTCTCCAAAATTTTAGAGCAAGGGTTAGTAAATATTCAAGAATGATGTGCCAGAGCCATATTTTTCTCTCCCAAGTTAGAGGCAAAAGCATGTAAACGGAAATGGAGTAAAAGTCAGGGAATGCCACTGGCAAGATACTGTTGATTAGTATGGCCCTTGCCTCTGCATGAGGCTCCTTGCTCACACGGAATTCAGAGCACAGAGGCAGTCGGAGGCTAGACCCACTGGAGAGAGGCAGACAAACACGCCTTTCAAGATTCGCAGATCATGGTCTTCTTGTGCATTGCTGGCATTTTTAGGGACTTAGCGGGGAAAGAAGGAAACAGCTAGCACAAAGATAGGACTCCATCAATGGCTTTTCCAGATGCTGTGGCATAGAAACAGCATGGGCAAAAAGGGGTAATATATCTTCTCAAAGTCTCAATCTGCAGTATGAGCAGGGATCCTTGGGAGACAAGTTATGATGATTGTCATGAGCATCAGTACCCGGAGGTGCAAGTGTGCTCGTGGTGCATTCTGAAAACATATAGTAGGGAAAAGATCGCAATTGTGAAGAGGCTGGGATGCTGGGCAGGCTGGAGGAACTAGGTAAAGTTGTCCATTTGGTGTGAAGACTTTTGACTGCATTTTCCTCTTAGAGAAAAGGAAGAGATGCTAAGAGGCAATTAAACTGACAGCTTTCACTTGGTTTGCTCTATTTAAACAATGCTTTGGAAATTGCAACTAACATCTGAAATGTGAAGAAAGTATGTATCATGCATAGAACTGCATATGTGCTTAAAGGAAAATGTGGCCTAAGTGTTTTGCTGACTCAGGCTTCCAGGACTCTGTGCTTTAGGACTGAGCCTAAAGTGTATATGTGAATAGCAATACCTCAAAACGGTTACTGTATTCACTTTCAAAGGTTCTGGCTTTCAAGTTTACACAAAAGCCTTGTTACTAGAGAACAACATCAAGCCAATATCAAGAAGCTACTTTTAACTGTTGGAGAATAGAAATTACGTCAAGTTATGTAAAAAATTACTGTTCCCATTTAGGTCACATGCTTCTGTGAGTTTTGTGTGCAAATGAACTTGCTGTTTGGATGATCTGATATTAGAATAAATTATTATTACAACATTTCTCCAGTTACCCAACTGCTTGTCCAATTAGCAATGAAGAAAAAATTGGGAGTTGTGATTTTTTTAAGTAAGGCTTTTCTATACCTTTCAAGTGTGAGAATATTTGTATAAGCTGTGTAATTTATGAGAGTCAGTTCTGTTATAGTGCCTCTTAAAACAGAAGAAAATATTTCTTTACACTTGAGTTCACACTTCATACACAGAAGCAATGATAATATTCCTCTTTGTGTTAAATTACCATCTGCTCACAAAAACTAAATTCCATTTAATTTGGCTGATAGCATTAGTATCATTCTTTCCTGTCCTGTCAGCAATACTGTGACTACCTTGGCTGAGAGTGATGCAATGGAATGCTGTGAAATGTAACATCCACTCAGTCAAAATTTAAGTAGCCTTGACATGTTATTTATTTTTGGTATTCTCAAAATTACCAAGGACTTTAAGGTCATTGGTAACTGTAAAGAAATACTGCTTCTTGCATAGTCATTGAATTGGAAGTGAAACGACACTGCTATATTAGAAGTTACCTAAAATAGCCTCGGATATTATTCATTAAGAAATATACAATAAAGTTTCCTTGGAACTGAGAAAATAAATTCTTAAAAGGAAAGCCTGTGAACACAGTTTACATTTAAAAAATTTACCTTTCAGCATTATTCAATTTATTTTAATGATGTTATGAATGCCTAAATTGCACTCTATATTTAAAATCTATATTCATTTTCCCCTGCAAGTAAGCTTGTACAACACAAAATTTATATGGTTGAAGTCATTAGAATTGTTATACAAGGAGTGCTCCCAGCTAGGTGAGAAATAAATTTTTTTCAGACTTGGGTTAACTGTCTTGCTTAGTGTCTGTGGTTTTAGAGCTGCTAACCTCAAAATCAAGACTGTCTGCCTGTGCTGAGATAAGGAATGAAGGTGTAGACAGCTGCAGGTGTAGACAGTGCCTGATTTTTGTTTTTTGTTTTTTAATCTCTAACTGGCTACAATTGCAGATGGCATTAAATGAAGGATGGAAGCAAAGATTCAGCTCTGGCCTGCAAGGACTGTCTTACCTTCTCCTGCATGTCCCTTTTCAGCAGCTCAATTTCATACCATCCTGATTTCACTATCAACAAGATTATTGTGATACCTGAACAATAAACTTGGCTGAGATAAAAGCAATTACAAGTCCAGAGGGCAAGCTATAGCACTGGTTTTCAACCTTCTTAACAGTGAACTCCACTTTTACCTGAATTGAAGAACTGAAGATATTAAGATGAAAAGCAAAAATTACTAGGCATGCTAAATAAACTGGTGAAAGTTTTGTTCTTAAGAATATAGACATAGATAATTCATTTGTTACATATTTTGGAAATAACAAAATAATGCAACTTACTCTAGGGTAGGTTTTGTTTGCGACCATCCATAGAGATTATGGACATCGTAGTGTCTAACTGGAGTACCATCCGAGAGATACTGTTGACCTTCCATGCATAGAGTTTTGAAAATTAATCCCTCTGATCTAGAGCCTAAAGCTAATGGAAAGAGAATGAAAACATTTCTGTTTTAGTAATTAACATTCAATGATAATTTCAATGAGTTACTTTCTGTTAATTTTCTTAATCTCCCTAATTCAGAAAATATTGCAAGTCTTTGTTGGCACTGCTGTCTCATCCATATAGACAGAAAACCGGGAGGAATATTCTGAATATTAACTTTCTGGCAAATCCTGAGACATGAAGCATCATGATTAAAGACAGCAGTAAGCAAGAAAAATATTCGAATAAAGTATTAGTAATTATTACCAGTTAGCACTACTGCACACCAGTACTTAAGTAAAGCCATGCTAAGAATGCTAAGTATTTCAAGTGCATTCCTCAAATGAGGACTTATATTTTTACATGTAAATTACTGCTCATGAGAGGAGACATGAAGATATTTTATGAATTTTCACTCATTAATTTCATTATTCAGCTGAGAAAAACATGCAAAATACTGGGAACCACATTCTTGATCATGTCCAAAGCAAAGGACTTAGATATAAAATAGGTATCAAACCCCATATGCAGGCAACTAGCTGAAAATGACTTAAAAAGTGCCATGTGGTCACTGTTCTCACCAAAACAGATTGGAGTTAAGCATGTTCTTTGAAAACAGAGCCACTTTTTAGTTAGGAGTTCAGTTATGGATTTATTTACCTAACTTTAATCATTTATGCCACATATATTATATAAGAAATTATACATTAACCAAAGCGGCCTGAAACTGTTTTAAGCAGTGATTAGACTTACAGGGCATATAAGGTGGCCAGCTTAGGTTGTCATCTCTGCAGCCATCGATGGCACCATTAACAAAGTTGGAAGGTTCATTCATGTCCTAAAAACATAAAGCTAAACTAATTATATTCGTTTCATTGTACAACACACACTAAATCCTAAATTGCAGAAAAGCAGCATAGTAAAAGTCCTCAGGAACATGAACAGCTGCAATTTGTGTCTGCCATGTTACATTTTCTTGACATAGGTTTGCAGCTGTACTTCAAAAGAAAAGAAAAAAAGAAAAGTAGAGCTTTCTCTCCTAGGAGTAGCAGTTCTAGTGTATAATAGTTGTAAAGTTTAATTTCTCCATTAGAAATATTCTCTGAAAATACAAGGTTACCATGGATCCACAGGGAGCCTTGAAGTTGATATTCAAGGTATTCAATTTAACTGTTTCTTTCATTTTCTGCGTTATGTCCTTATAACTTCCACTAGGCTCTTAGGTCTCCTTCCTTCTCTTTCCTTCAGTCAGTCGGCTCCATAGACACACTCAACACTGACATGGGCTGCTGCTGAAAGGCTGTTCCCATCCTTCCTTTCTCCCACACCTGGACACCACTTGCACTCCTCCATGCAGCTGGTTTGTGAATGGGAACCAGCAACTGATCTAGCTGGAAACCCCTCAGGGAAAGAACAGGGCTCAGCTGCTTCATCTCACTCTCAGGGTGGCCACCTGCAGTGCTGGATCAGGACTGAGTGGGTGGCAAGGATGCAGGGGAGGTCCAGGAGAGTGCACAAGCAAAGTGACATGGAGCTGCAGCTGGTTAAAAGCTGCATACAACAGGGATGTTCTCCTTCACTGAAAGTTTCCTCTTTTCTTTAAAGACGAGCGGAAGTGGTGCGGCCCCTGTTTCAGAGAAGAGCCTAGTGCTTTCATTCTTCATAAGGAAATGAAGACCCTCATTTAAATTTTTAGCTTGTCTGACAGA
Organism: Dromaius novaehollandiae; assembly: GCF_036370855.1. Classification (NCBI taxonomy): domain Eukaryota; kingdom Metazoa; phylum Chordata; class Aves; order Casuariiformes; family Dromaiidae; genus Dromaius; species Dromaius novaehollandiae. Next base: position 593,744 of record NC_088112.1, on the reverse strand, counting down.
ATTCAAACAAACTTTTCTGTAAAGGGCCATTTTAAGGGAAGTGAAGGAAGAGTAGGCTCTATTCCACACATCAGAACACTGTCATTGTGGAGAAAGAACTTCGTCATTCACTGAGGCAGCAAGAATCTAAAGCACCAAACAAAACTGAAACCTTTAGCTGGTGAGCTCAGGTTCAGCCTGGTGCTCTGGTTCCTGCCCCTCCAGCCTCTTTTTGTACTAGCAGTGCTGTGATCTGTTGTTCTCTCTAAGAGTGTCTGGAAGAGAAAAAAATAGAGCCAAGCTCTTCTTTGTTAATTTTGCTACCAATGGTCTTGATACGGTCCCTGTAGCATGGTGTATTCCAGCACAAGCTGGCATATCTGGCATATCTGCTCTCCAGTACGCCTGTGTGATTTTTCAAGGAGCCTAAAGGAGTGAGATGAACAAATTCTACATTTAGGCAATTAGCTCCTTTCAGCTATTTTAGATTGTGCTCTGAATATTTAATTTTTTTTTTCAGTAGGCTGACTGAATAGATTAACTGGAAAATTCTGATTTTCAGGACTATGTACTGCATTTGTGTCTTAACCAGTGTAAACCTGATGAGAAATTCCCTTCATAGCTAGATTCAGAATACCTTGTTTCTGAGATAGTATAGTGTCTAATTCATAGAGACTACTTGAAGGTACTAAGCTTCAATTTTAAGAACTTCTTATTTAATGATCATATTGACTGAAAAGGACAGGTTTTCCTATGTATAAAACTGAAATCAATACAGAATATATAACCACAGATACATAAACTAACTAAATCTCTGAACTTTGTAAAGATTGCATGTGTCCTCAGTGTCTGTGGTCCTCTGGTTGCAATAGTAAACCAGAGCTGGCATTACAGAAAAACATCAAATATTCTACTGGATCTCTAGACTTTTTTGCATTTTGTATAGCAATATATTAATACTTAATAGGTTCTACAACTAGTGCAATTACATTTTATTTGAGAAACAAACTAAACCTCTCATCTACCTCATTTTGTCTCACAGAAGCAGCAATGGTAAAAAATAGTAGACTCCCACTGTAAAAGAAGCATGCACTTTAGGCACTAATAGAAGAGTAACATCACTGTGAAGCAGCTAATATGCAGGTCAAAGGTAAATAACGGAGATTTGATAGGAAGTAAAATGTTTCATTAGGGAAAAATAGGACAAATAATGATGCTATTAACAACAACAACAACAAACTTTAGTGGACCTTTCATAATATTTTAGCCTTAAATGTCTGCATCTTTACTTCCTCAGAGGCAACAGAACTGAAAGTGATCATATTTTATTGGGTTTTGAGGTGTTCAGAACCAATGTTATGATGAAAAGATAAAGAAAACTCTCAGAAATAGAAAAAAACACACTTACAATCCATAAGCCATCAAACTTTAAGCTTCTTGATGCATTGTTTGGATTGGTGTAGCATTCTATGATTTCTCTCTTCCACCATTCAGCTGTGGAATTGCGGAAGAAATCTGGAAAAGCTGTATATGCTCGGTAGAGCTGTAAAAGGAGTAGAAAAATAAAACATAGATATAGGACTGAAGGCATCACACTATTAAAATGTTGGAATTTGTAAAAAAAAAAAAATCACTTTTTTCCTATTTTTTTAGATGTTCTGGTAGAAAGGCTGGACTGTTTCTACATCCTCCTCCTTAGACTAAATTGTACCAGCCAGTTCACTGTATTAACTGATGTGCTGCTCCCTCTCAGTTTGTGTCAATAACTAGATCACATCAACATTTACCTGCACTTGGGTGTCCCAGTCCAGTGTGTCATCAACTTCTACATTGGGAAAATCTGGCCAGACCTATTAGGAGGTAGGACATATTAAAATAATTAAATCTAACTGGATATAAATGAGGACCAACAGTAAACAGCTGAAGCCATGCTTCACTGCTACATGTTCTAACGGAAACACAAACTGAAGACATTTCAGTCTGTAGCACTGAATGTGTCATCTAAATTCCAGAATGAACAAGTTTTTGCCCCTGAAGATAACCCTGGAGTCGAGAATAACATGATGCTTACCTGGATGCAATATACCTCTACTGTCATCTGTTTTTTAAGAACAGTACCTTTGCATATATAATATCATTGGTATCAGGCCATTTTATGAAGACATCATCATCCACACCTCTTGTGAAAGGGGGGTAATCGGTTTCATTTGCAGATATGGCTGGGTCCTAAAATTGATGGTAATAAAATTTTACTTTTATGCTCAGAAGACAAAAATAGAAATGCTGTTAAATGTATTCTGTATTCTGCAATGATATATTGTAATTTAAAACCAGAATTCAACACTGACCAGGATTAGAATAAATCTCATTCCTTCTTCTTTTATTTTATTAATTAGATCTGGTAATCCATCAAAGCGGGGATTAAGGGTGAAGTCCAATTGTCGTTCCATATAGTCGATATCTGCGTATTGAACATCCTGCAATTCACAAAAACAATAAATGTTAGGGGATTTTTCTTTCTTTTTTTATTTATACATTTACTTTTAATTTATACATGGCAGCAAAAAAAGTCCTGGATTTGTACATATATGTGTATGTATATGTATATATATATGTATTTATGTACATATATAATATACACAGCAAGTGCATGCATATTACCACACATGGTACAGAAACAGCTGGAATCAATGGTTCTATACTGAAATCCTTTTTTGTGACATTCTCAGCAACAACCTGTGCCAAAACATAACTGTCTCAGCACAGAATAATGTACGTTTTCAATGACACTGCTTAACTTTCTTTCCCACCATGTTTTGCCTGTTAATCCCTATTCCTTCATACCCAGCAGAGTGAGAGGCAATGACTGGTTGGAGCATCTAGATGGTTCTTTGATGTGCATGTGTGAAAATGACCTACGTGGCCCGTTTTGTGAACAGCTTCAAGTGCAGAAGCTCTCCTTTATCCCAGGGAGCTGGTTTGGATCTTGGAGGTGGAAGGCTGGGTTCAGATAGCCATACCCCAAAGACTGAACCAACCCCCTCCCCACTGCAAATGTTGTATTCTCTAAGCTACTGTCCAGTATTACAGTGCTGTTCTCGTCAAGCTATGTTTTGAAACAAAAGGCTTTTTTATGAAAAAAGAAGCTCAGATGCACAGCCATGAGAGGACTTGGCCCTGAATTGCCACATGTGAGACAAGTCTCTGCAGTCTCAAAGCTCTTAAATCTTAAAAATAGGATGCCAGCACCCTGAATTTTCTATTGCCTGTGTAAGATTACTTTCTACTTAATATACTAGCTTCTGAAAATGGCATTCTTGGGTGCCTTCCTCACAGTGTGAAAGGGCTAAAGCCCTGGGCGCCTAGAACAGCTCTGAAGCTGAATGTGCTATTTGGCAGCTTGTTAGGGCTACAATGCTCAGACCCATGGTGGCTAAGCATGCCTTTAAGAGCTAGGCCACAAAGTTTACAAAAAAATTTTCTTATGGCATAAAACATAGAGTGCGCTCTATTCTTCTGTGGCTGTTTTTCACTGTTTTAAATTTGACAATACCCTGAAGCCAGAAGTACAAGCATCATCATGAACTTTAACCAGTATCAACATACATAGGGTATGCGAGCTGCCTTCATTGCAGACACTAGCTCAGCAATTTCAGAGTCATTAGCATATCCATAGCGACATAGCTGGAATCCCAAGGACCAGTAGGGTGGCATGAATGGTCGTCCGATCAGCTGAAACCAAATAAGAAAGAATATTTATGGCAAATAGGTGTAAAGAAAACAAAAACCAGTCCTAGTCTGTAATAGAAGAAGAAACGTACTGCAGTGTATTCCTGAACAACAAGCTCTGGTGTTGGGCCCAAAACCATGTAAAAGTCCAGAATTCCTCCAATTGTGCGATATGTCAGAGCAGGAGTTGGCTGGAATGTCACATCTGAAAATGGAGGAAATGCAATAAGGAAATGTATGTCTGGATCAGCCACTATTGCAGAAAATCGAATATTCAAATAAAACACAGAAAATAAAGTGAATTTTGTTTTACCCATTGCATTACTGTTAAGCAAGAGAACTCCGTGGGCATTGCCATCTTCTTCAAGAGCCATGTAGAATGGCTGAACACCATATGAATTCAACTTATACTGCAAAAGAAATAAACTGGTTTCTACTGGAGAAACATTGCAAGCATTCAGTTATCTACACCTACTAATAAAGTTAATAAATGATCAGACACACAACTGCCAAACATACAATAAATAAGATTCAAAATCATACTACGGTAATTATTTAAATTCCCAGAAAAGATAATTTTTCAGCTTCAAATTTTGAGGACAGTCTGGTTCAGACTCCTTAAAGGAGAAGAAAAGCAAATGTATTAATGCCTTTTAAAAAAATCGCTAATATGAAATTCTCTTCTTTTCAAACATCAGCAGGTAACCTGTACAATCAAGAAAAGCTCATGACTTTCTGTTATTTTTCATTTACATTTCAAAGCCTGAACTGGAAATTATAGATATAATAAGGTATCTCTATTTCACTATTAATTCCCTGCAAATTGAAAACATTGTGTTATGCAGAAAATTATACATTCATACACATAGACATAAGATTTTTGATTTACTTCTGTAAATTCTACTTTGATCACAGATTCATGGGATTTTGCCTAACACAAGTCTAGCTTTCAGAATAATTAGCTGAGAAGCATTAAAAAAAGCATTGATGTGTTGTTATTTCTAAGCCATTTGTTGTTATCCAATGTCTGACTCAGCCAGAGTCAGATGGGCTTATAGGTCATGGTTGATTTAGAGGAGACTGTTGCCACTGAAAAAGCAACAGAGTTAAAAGCCTCAATAAATATGGCCAAAGCTAATAAATGTGTCCAGTAGCCACTGACTTCCACTAGACTTTAAAGCCCTACTGAACACCAGTGTAGATTAGGTTCACTGATCACTAATATTGGTATCTGTACTCCTAAGAGAAGTCTAAAGACCCAAAGGAGTTATGCGTGATCTTTATGCTCTATTGGAACATTAATGGTGCAAAGGTCTGGCCAAGGGACACAGGCAAGTTCTGCCTTGGATGGCAGATCACAACAGCCAATCAACACAGACTGGTGCAAAGCAAAAAGCAGTCAACTATGCAAAAATCAGAACTGCAATTTGTTTCCACTTACACCAGGAGGCTGGTCTCTTGCGAACATTCCCCAGGTATTCCAGTTCATGTCATGTCGAAATGTGCTATGTTCACTTTCACCAAATCCATATATATATTGGGATGCTAAGCGGGTAGATATCTGAAGGAACATGTCACTGAATGTGAAAGTTGGTAGCTGAGAATCCCAGCTAAAACAGGAAGAGGAAAATAAAAAAAAAGACCATAGCAGTTTTCAGTGTTGTGTGTAGCTGAGAGTCAACCTTCTGAGGCCATTTTTTTTTTCCTCTAGAAATCTCATTCTTCACTAAACTTGGGATAAAACTGCTACGGTTATCAAGAAAACTTACAGGACATGAAACAAGGATGTCTAAGAATTACATACACAGTCCAGAGGTGCAGAATGCCCCATTTGTCTCAGACACATATATAGTATGCACAGGTATAATTCATATGGAATTACCTCACATTTTTGCAATTCATTGGGAAAAGGCTTCTCAGGAAAGTATGAATACATTTTCTATCCAGACTGATCCTTGGTGCTATGTGTGAAACAGTAAAAAAAGAAGTATGTTTTTTTTCTTTTTAGGGTTTAATGGACTTTTTTGTGCAGATTATTTTGAAACATTAGTTGTAAATCAGTTTCTTTATTGTTAAAAACTGAATTACAATCTAATTGTACTGTTCTGATGGATGACGTACTTCCAGGAGACTGAACTTTGGAATGAATTTGGCAAAAAGGAATTCAACCTGCAGTTTAGTTTTGATTACATTAAAGAATGCCATTAAAGCATTTTTATTTGGAACCGAAATGTAGGACCTATAACGGTTAACATCATTGCTATCTGTTTTCTAGGTCTGACTAATGCTTCATTAAGGAAAGAAGTGAAACTCCTGCTAGATTTATTAACTGCCATGTTACTAAAACCCATCTGCAAGTTAGTTGACACACAATTTTCTTCTATTTTTGTATTCCTAACCATTCGCCCCCAAATAACCCAACAAATGAACAAAGTCTCTCCATAAAAAATGCCACTGTCACCTAAGGCAAACATTAGAAAGCCTAGAAAATTGTTGCATCTCCTAGATACTTGGGAACTGTACATAAACCAGCCTTTGGAAATGCCTGTGTCCTGTACTTTAAAATGATGCAGAGGACTTCTAGCATGTGTCAAACTACAAGATGACAGGGAAACATCTTAGCCAGTTTTGAGAAAAAACAGGATCTTGCTCAGGTCACCTTCTGAGTCCTTCCCCTGGGTTAATATTCTCATACATATGCAAAGGCCAAGCAATTCCTGCTTGCTATATGACAGAGATACCATTTTATAAGGTGGACAGAAGAACTATTCTCAGGTAATTTAAAACACACCAGAAAATAAAATGCTTTGGTTTGAAGACAGCTAACAAAAATAAATGAAATTAAAAAAAAAAAAAAAACCACATGGCTTACATAACTGTCCCTGTGCTTTTGCGTCGAACCTGTATACCAAATGGTTTTCCGTGAACTGATACTTCATAGAGTCGATTCACAGCTGTGCTCACTGGGGAACTAGGGAGATTTAGTGGTACTGGAACCTCATATCGTTTGTTCTGGTAATCATAAATCTGTGAATGAAAAATTACATGAAATACTCACATAGCAAACACCAGCAACAGTCAGATTTTCAAGAAATCAAGACAATACTTCAAACACTATTTCCTGTATTCATTAAAGACTGATAGAAATGAGTCTATAGCCTGGCAGATTCCCAGTCTTACATAAAGACTCGTTCAAAACCTTGCCAATAATGATCAGAAATCTGAATTAATTAAAAAGAATACAGAAAATAGTTGAGCAAATTTTCTGAGATTGGGGTTTTTTTTGATGTGTGTTTTTTTTCTGTAATTTCCTCAAAATATTTGGTTTGGAATATAAAAAATCTTAAGGAGTTGTTCTGGACCAGGAATGACTCATTTAATTATTTTGGTTCACCTTTTAGCCAGCTTTGAGATCCTTTTTCAGGTATTCTGTATTCTATAAGCCGGCCTAAGTTAATTCAAGACTTGATGTCTGATCATTTTAGTAATGTATTAAATTTCATAGTAGTTTTATTAAAGGTATAGTAATAAATTATAAAGTATTAAAGATTTTAGAAAATAAGTAAAATGGTTAACAAAAAAAATTATAACCGTAATAACTCTTACTGATAATTGTACCTGCATCCTAATGAGATATCTTTAGTTCCAGAGTTGCTGCTTGACATTACATGGCTACATTGACATTATATCCTTGATTCATATGATCACATTTTAAAAGCTGGGACAAAATTCTTACCAGAGGAAAAGATAGGGCCTAAGAGCAGCAAAAGTTATTTGTTTAAAAGGAGAAATCTATTCAGGCAAGAGTGCCATTGTCCAGATAATACAAAATTGCCTAAAAACATTATTTCCATACATAAAATATTTTTTACACCAGTGGAACAATATAAACTGGGAGAAATTCCAGAGAGAGATTACCTTAAACTGCAGCATATTGTTGTCATGATATTTCACCTCCAAGCGAAGTGTACCAATAGGTAAAGTTGAATTCTCATAAGCTTTGGTATTGACATTGTTTAAGGTGAGGTTAGCTGTGAGACCTGATGAGGTATATTTTACATCATCAACAGAATAAATGTTGTCAGAAGTATAATAGCAGTAGGGAATAGACAAGTCTGAGATTACTTCCTGCAAATGAAAATATATTGCCAATTGTTAGGTTATGTAGTAAAAAGCTCCTCTCCCCAAGCGCAATATGGACATATACGTGTGTCCCACTAATGGACCTTCCTCCTGATCAGCCAGAGAGGGGAACAGGATGCTGCTGCTTGTGCTGTTGGTTTGAGTGCTGAGTGTCTGTCCAAGCTGACTTGTGTGGTGGGCCACATATGTATATATATGCATGTAAATAAATAAATAAATAAATATATATATATATAAAATGCTGTACATGTTTGCGTGCCAGAAATGCAATCTCAGCTTCATTACTGTTTGGACCTGGTGACATGGAGCTGTGGCAGCCTCACCCCGTTAAGTTAACAGGCTCGGCCTCCTTACCTATCACACATGCCTTTTTTACTAGGTAGCTATTTAATGTAGAGTTTTTTCAAAAACTTAATGCTATTACTGAACAATAAAGAAGCAACAGTGAACCCACCGTTCCCTGTACTAATTCAGATGAGGTTAAATAGTTCAGTCAAAGCTGTACAAATAGCGCAGTGAGGAAACTGTATCCTCAAAGGAAAGATGGTTTTATATTTTCTGTATCTGTGATCTTCACTTCAATCCCATGAAAAAGACCTTTACGCCTGATCTGCTGATATTCCAAAAATTTCCTCTCTTCTGGTCTCTTTGTCATATGGTCTCCGACCTTTTGGACACCTTCAAGAGGCTGTGCCCCAAATTCTTTAGATATTTATGCAACACCAGATGAGAGCTTTCCGTAAGCTTTTACACTAAAATAACCACTGAGAATTGCATCCTATCTATCTAGGATTTCCTGACAGCAAGATCAAAATTACTTCCAATTTTCTGCTCTAATTGAATATTGGTACTCAAACCATTTATTCTGAGGTTAGATGTGCTGATGTAGGTTAATGCATTAGCTTTCCACCTCTGAATACTTACCATCAATCCTGTCTAGTGGTACAAATGAAACTATGCCTGCTAATCACATCTTAATTCCTAATGAATATTTATCTGCTGTCACCAAATTCCAAACATCTTCCAACTTAAGCAAGTGTTACAATGTATCCAGTTCATAACTGGATCAGAAGGTGATTTCACACAAAAAGATATTTCCAATTATCCAAAATTACAAGAGTACACTGCTGACATACATTTATAGCCATGTGATATCCAGAAATAAAAACTATCCAATAAAGAACTTCATTTCAGGTATCCAAATCTGTCTGATAGACAGGGATGCAGTTAACCTCACAAAAAGATAAAAATTCCCTGAGATTCAAGAATTTTTCTTCATATTGTATTCCATATATTAATTGAAAAGTGTTTCAGTGAGTACACATGCAAGATGAAGTCAAAGGCAAAATAAAAACAAAGACAAAGAGTTGCAGGTCATAGCTGCAGTTAAGAAGAGTTGCATGAAGATGTTGATCTCAAGCCTATTCCACTTTTTACAACTCTTATATTAGTTGGTATCATCTTTCAAAAAATACTATTTTCCCCCTCTATTTTTAATACACTTTGAAAGACTTCAGGGTGTTAAAAATGGTCCTAGTTTCAATGAAGTAAAGAAAATCTACTAGTACAAGTGGGCTGATGAACGTACCACAGTCTGCCAGACTACCTTTTTCACTGTAACAAATACAAAAAGAAAGTTATGATTCTTAAAATGATCTTTCTCATTTGGTTTAGACAAATCATTTTTCCTTACATCCCAGACGCAGCCAAGCTGTTCACATTTTTCTTTTGTTGCATCTTGATTGGGATAGCAATCATATCTTTCGTTGACACTGACTTCCAGAGTCCATTGTAATGAGTATGATTTTCCGAGTTCAAGCTGAAGTCCTCTTATATAAGCAACCTATACATATTAAACAATAAACAGTTATTAAATTCTACTTCAAGTCAATCTTTTTTTTCAGCCTGTAGAAGTGCAGAGCATCAGAAACAGTAAGTTGTCCTGCTCAACAACTCACAAAAATCTGTCTGTCCTGCAGCATTAAATATATTATTTTTACAAATGCATGCACCTGAAATTCATGCACGTAAGATCTGAAAAAAGAGCTGATCCTGTATGTCCTATGGAAGCACACAAGGAATGAAGATAAGTGCACAGCTCCTTAGCCTTTTTAAATTTCAGTGTAAGTGGTCAGGAAAAGTTAAAATACTTTCATTCTGTTTGAGTAACTGAGATAACGGGCAACTCAAACCTCAAAATAATTATAGTGTACAATGCAGGTTCAAACCAATGTCAGCACTGTTTTTAAGCTGGTAAAACATTTTCATGAAAACTCCCTACTAGCAGCATTGTGCTTGCATGCCTAGCACATTCATTTACTGCATTGCTGCCTCTCTGTATTGGTCCTCTGAGAAATGCTGTCGAAAATGATGAATGAAGTGTCAAAACCATACTTCTTTTTGTTTTATAATCATTGCTCAAAGAATCATTAAAAATGTAAATATTATTTCACCTAAGAAAGCTATTCCTCTCCTTATAAGTCAAATGTACCTACATGAATAACTGTATAACTAAACTTTCTGTTGCATAGAGTGTCTGAGAGCAAAACAGAGATTCACTTTCCATATAGTTGAGTTTAATGTAATTGCACTTCTGTTCTGTAATAAAATAGATAGCATATTCTGTGGAATCTACAATAGTACTGAATACTATCCTTTGCAATATGTAAAATAAAGGTGGTACAACTCCAAAGCTATTTAGTTCTAGTTTTTTTATTATTATCTACCTTATCTGTAGGATAATAGGTGATATTATGTGAAGAACTTTGCACGACATTGTTTTCAGATACAGTAACACTTGTTGGTTCCTGGACCAATCCCAAAATTCTGATTTCTTCAAACTTCAAGTTGTTTGGGTCATTGTAATTGTTGTTTATAACATTCATTTGTAGAACATTCTGAGAAATAATAAAACAATCACATTATATTGTCAAAAAAATTCCCAGTTTAATTTTGAGTTACATTTAATTTTCCTAAATAATTCTTGACAGTGCAGTATAAAGTAAGCCTTTTCCTCAGTGCATTAATTGTTGTCTTTTTTGTTATTATCACTTAAAAGCTAAAAAATGTTTTCTACCTTCTATATAATATGCTTCATACTTGTATTTCAGCTTCCGTTTTGGTTTCAGAAATAAAAAGATAACAGGTGTCTGTGATAGGGCAACATACCTCTACTTTGGTGGAATCTTGCTAGTGAGAGATTGCTAATTTTGCTGGATCTTATGACTGAAAGACTACATTCAGTGTTCATTATATAGAAAAGCTAGGCCCTGTTCGATTACTTTGGACAACACTGGATTAAGAGTCCAGTCATTTGATCTGTACTATCGCTGTCATATATGCCATTATGTATCTTCCTTACTGCTGTCTATGCAAGAATTTACATTAGCTTTCATTCACAGTAAACCTTCAGCACCATTACAGACAACAGATGATTCAGTTCCAACAGTCACAAGCTCTGATATTAAGTGAGATTTCATATCCAGAGTATTACCAGATATATTAATTAAGAAAAATAAAAATTACGAATTTGTTCTATTCCCGTGCTTCCCTTTCCATGTTCCTGTGCATTCTATCTGAATTGTTGTCCTGGTGTTTCAACATGGCAAGGGAAAGAATAATTTCAGCAGATAGTATTTTAATACAAAAAATAAATATCATACTATTTGGAATCCTTATAATATGAAATCTCCAAGCAATATGGAATAGAAAAGCTATCCAGACTTTACCTTGCTAAACAGAGGTAATTCCTATTAAAAAATACATAAATAAATAAAATTAATGAAGTGGATTCCTCAGGTTCAAACATTTTCCTCTCACTCACTGGAAGAAATGTAGCTAAGTTTTACAATATACAGGGTTTATTTTTTGAGTTTTACAACTTTTTAGAATCACAAACAATACATTAATCTCCTTTCACACTCTGTTTTAACTGCCACTGATGTTTTACAGTTATCTTGCTCCATAAACTTTCCTGCTAAGTTTACTATGTGACAGGAAGTAGGGATTCTTTAGATACTAAAAGTAATTAGGAGAACAAAATGTAAATATAAGATTTACCCCTCAATCAGATGACAATATTTTGAAAATGATACCTCGTAGACTAAATGAAATATTTCTGAGTGAATACTGTGGGAGGGGGGGAAAAAAGGATACCCTTAGAAGATATTATTGATTAAAACAGAAAATGAAAGTAAGATCCTTAAAAAAAAAATACTTACATTGGAAACTTTAAACTCATAAGCAATGTATGTTTTACTGTCAACAGTACCTAAAATGTGGAGAAAGAAATTTTAACAGATTTATAGAATCAAAGGCATTGAAAACAGGACAGTGCTACAGTTAGAGACCAGTATATTGCTAATTATTATTATCATTATTATATTTGCATTCAGAAACTGCCATCAAGATTGCTACTCCACTGAACAGATGCTGCATAAACTGCAATAAAATAATAAATTCTGATTATTTTTCAAAGCAGGAAAATCAGTTTTTATATTTAACATTCTGCCAGTTCAAATCTTGAGTTGAATGGATCCTGGGTATTCATATTTTTAAATTGTTCTGAAATCATGTTTTTCCATATTATTTTTAAAGCTCAGAGTTGAAGATTCATTAGTTTTCTATTTGGTGTAGAGTATAAGCCGGTAGAGAGATGTGCGGGAAGTCTCCTGTTCGTGAAAACACTTTGTGTGACTGTAAACTATACTTTGAAAAGTAATTGTTTTTCCATCTTCTACTGAATCTTACTGCTAAACACAGTTTAGGTGCCTTCTTATACTCATTGAAGCTGACTTGAATACATACAAGAATATAGATCAATCTCAACAGTGTGGTTTAACAGTCGGCATGCTAATGCATCAAACCTTTACATATTTAAGACTATTGTGAAGCCCAAACAGGCGAAAAAATGGGAGTGAAGTAAGAACCATTATTTTTCCACCTACAAATGATGAAAAAAATGATAATAGCTTGTTGCATATTAAAATCAACATTCACACTGACTTATTCTTGTTCTGTAAAATCAGTGAGAAGAAGAAAATCTGTAAATATTAATATTTCAGCTATCCTAGTTATTTATTCTGCTCACCTGTCGATTCTCCATCATCCCAGAATAACTCCCCAGAAGCTTCATTATTGTCATCCAGTGCAATTATAAGTCCCATATGATTCTTACGGCTGTGAAAAAAAGTATTCATCTTAGATGTATAATAAATATCCAGAGAGTCTTACTTCATCTTTAATATTAATATTAAAAATATAAATAGGCTTGTAGAACTTTGAGAATGGTCTTATATTAGTCCTTGGTTGCTCAAGATTTTCATGTCCATTAATTTTCATGTAAATGGATTAAAATACATGATAAGTTTACAAAATGCTACACAAAAAAATCTGTAGTTAATCACTAAATATGCAGTAAGTTGTTTAAGTGTGCTGTGACTGACAGTTATTCCCAAATTTCAATGTGCAAATACTCAATACAATAGGCTGCAACTTATCTGCAAACTGACAGTCCTGAGCCCATTCTTGAGATCATATTTCACACTACTCTAGTCAAAAATGCATTCAGTCTTAAAACTTACCTTGCAACTGTTGTGATATCTGGTTGTTGAAAAGGGAAAACATAGCCTCCTCTCAAATGAAGTCCCAGTTTGTCCACTGGTAGGTACATATCAATCCATTGTTTTCTCCATGAGATTTTTCCTCCCTTATTAACAGGGACATAAAAGCAAATCAGTATGTTGCAATACTCAGTGATATGAATGCTGTCTTAAAGCCTGAGTTTGAACTTAATTCTTCCTTTTAGTAAAAAATTTTAAATTATGCAAATACCCATAAAACTGCCAATGGTTGCAAAAATAAAACAGCCAAAGGTTAATATGCTATCATGTTATAAATCAACACCTCTCAGTATTTAATTTTAAGCATTTGAAGTGAACAATGCCCCTTTTCACTCATAAAAATGATCATCCCAGCAGTGGGGGAAACTTACTTGCAGAAATGAGATTAGTAAAAGATATTTGCAAACCATTTCATGCATTATTATTAATATTATACTTCACTATTTCAAACATGATCTTTGCGTAAGTTTTCATTCAGTCTGTTTTTGTATCTTCAGTATTCTGTCCACATCTGTCGATCCTTTTCATGGGGCTTCAATTCCCTCACTCCCTTCTCTCACTATTTCCTTCCTACAGGCTTTCCTTTAAATCTCTATCCCTGGAGCAGGGCTGACAATACTATTTCATCCAGAAAAATTTAGAAAGCCACACCATATTACCCTATGTACATACTTACTGTATCATAATCATACCACACTGCATCAGGAATATAGGCTTGCACTACGTCCACGCCCTAAAAGGCAAAAGAAGAAACAACTTTCATATTTGAAGGCAAGTTAATCTACTAAGACAAAATTTGCAAAATTGTAATAAGGTTCACAGTAAGAAAATTTCCTAAGAGAAGAATTAGATTCGCTAGAGGACTGGAAAATAGAAGTGGGATTTAATAGCACAACATATAAGATTTTCCATTTAGGCAGTGATAAAAATATGTTCTGAGTTGTGGGCTCTCTTGCTGGAAGCAACAAATGAAGAAAAACAAAAAAAACCCTAGGCTTATTAGGAGTCTCAGGACAACCATATTGTTTATATTCTGTATCCACGAAAAATGGATTTATCTAAGTTTTATCAGGAGATATTTCCACTAGAGACATAGCTATATTAATGATAATGAACAAGGGCCCCTGCAGTCTCTTTTGGATTACTGTTTACAGTTCTGGTCAAGACTCACAGCTCCACAATAAGATAGCTCATTGTATGTGACCCGGAGTCACGGCACTTCAAACACACTGTCTCACAGGATATTCACAAGCATCGTTAAAGCTTTTCTAGTTTTGTTTTTTCCATGCAGTTCAGATTAGAATAGCATCAGAGCAAATTTACTAGATTCATCTGGGAAGTAGAGGGAAGTATTTTTCTTTTCAGCTTAAAAAAAGAGACAGAGCATGACTTCAGGATGACATGTAGTGAGTAGGGCAAACCTAACTTTCAAGCTGAATAATATTTTCACAAGACCGAACTGGCTGAAAATTAGAAGGTAGTTTCTAAGCAAAGGAATAAAAGAATGATAGGAATAGAGGGTCAAGAAATTTTAGTTGTTGGGGATTTTAGTCTGGAATTCCCTGTAAGAAAAAAGAACCGGAATAGTGACTCAAAGTGTCCCTGTTCCCTTTAAATTCATTAGGAAGTAGATGGCAAGGCAGTGAAACGTACTGGGTCAAGTACAGGTGTAATAAGTAGCCCAGGACCCCATAAGAACTGCTTATCAATACTCCATGTTGCTTCATCAGAATAGAACCTAGACAAATGGGAAAATAACAACATTAATTGTATTTACTAATTATATTATCATGAGTGGTTGTAATATTTCAAGTTACCGATTGTCTAGAATCACTATTGAAAAATCATCACAACATCACAATATTATTTTCATCTGAGACAATATGAAATTTAGAAGGTAAATTTACAGGATTATTAGTTTAGTTAATATTGATTATACATATGCATAAGTGTTTCTGTGTGTGGATGTTCTCGTTAGAATTTGATAGAGCTTTATTCAAGAGCTGCCAGGCAAGGAAACAAAAATTCTGAAATGTTGTGAGAATAATTTCATTAACTGGTGAGAATAATTCCATTAACATAGTGAGAATAATTTCATTAACTGCCTATGACACTTTGTAATGGCTTTTAGAGTAATTGAAAATAATATATTTGTGTATGCAGAAATTATAGATGGCTTTTAATTACTCTTCGGATTACTTCAAAGTGGTATTTCATGAATTTAGAAGTTGTCTATACATATTGCAATGTGCACTGTCTTTTACAAATTATACATGTGTTTAGAAAGTCCCTAAGAGCATTCAGCCTGCCCCAATTCTTTCTTCCTAGTAGATGTAGCATGAAGTCTGGTTAGTAAACTCACTCATGCAGAACTGGTCGTACAACTGTGTCTCCATGAGTATGAGCTTTGTAAAAGAGTGTATACAGGTAAGGCAGCAAAGTATAGCGTATGTTCAAGTAATGCTTTGATGATTTCACCACAACCGAGTCAGCTCCAAACACAGCAGGATCTTGAGGCTGAAAATAAATAATATATTATGATTGTTTTATGCAGAGGGAATTTGGAAAACACTGTACATCAGATACGCAGAAGCTGGATGCTGCTTCAAAGACACTGCAATTCAATGGTGTACCTCTGCAAAGTGTCTGCCTTGTAGAGTGTGACCTGAGGTTCTGGTCCTCCAGTAAACCAGTCCAAGAGAGGGTTGCTTTGCACTGCAGGCCCTTCCTTGCCCACATGCATTCTGGATGTAACTAGGGGGTGCTCCCAAGAGTCAGGATGATGGGTCACAGCAAGTGCCCTTCATTGTAGATATGACCGATAGCGATAAAACTTGCTGACCAATGAATGTACACCCAAGTGCATATAATTAGCCCCATGAAGCTAAACCTTTTGGAACCAGAATTTCATAACGAGAGTTTAAGGTTGTATCAATTTTAAACTAAACAGCTATCTAATTATTAGTGATAAAATAATAATGGAAGTGTGATAGTGTGTGGAAATGTGGTAGTGTAACACAAAAGTAGGTAAGAGAATGTACAACTTACTATGTATAATTCACCATTGTGATTCCTGGAAAATGGATAAAATGCTCCTACTTGCATCCATCGTGTGCAAAGTTCTTCTGTGGTGTCATCAAGAAACCCACAAATGTCTGCTCCAATCTTAAAATACAAACAGAATACATAAGAAGTACAGCACATTGCACCTCTAATCTCTACAAAAAAAATCTTCAAGTAGTGATTTTCAGAGATTTACTAATTCATCTCTAATTGCTAGCCAGGGTGATAGAGCAATTCTATGTAAAATCTGTCTTCTTTCAAATCTCTCATCCACACCTAAATTTGCCCACTGTATTTTGCTCTGATTCAGCTCCAGAATTACTAAAGTTTCTAAGACATTATTTGAAGCATAACTAGCTAGGTAAATACCTATTTTTCAATAAAGTCAAATAGAGGTCTGCAAACAGGTTTACAGGCCACCAGCTACACGAACTGAATTGTTCTAATTCAAGTATAGGTAGTACAGAAAATTAAGTTAACTACTCGCTAACACTGATCATTGTTCTCTTTCTGCCAAATATTTACCTTCCTGTTTGGTGCTAATATGCATACATTAGCAAAGCAGTCCAAAAGCCACATAATACCAAATCATGAAAAGTAATATGGGCATTTCATTAATAAATAGGTGCTCCTATTGCATTTGAAGATGAATAAAAAAGTTGCAGAGGTAGAAGGTGGATTGAAACAAATAATATATTTGATAACCATGCACCTACATAATCAAGACAAGAAAATGCTAAAATCAATTATTACCAGGAACAAAACATTTAAATCAGACTCCTAAGGGGATTCATTTACAGCTTAAAAGAGAAGATGTTTATACAGGCAGTTTTGATTAGATAATCAGGTATTACAGATTTACAGAGCATTTCTAAAGTGTTTGTTTTGAAAAGAAATCACAGATTACTGTATCGTACGTAAGGAATTCCAAAGAGGTTAAATTCCAGCATTCCAGGTATTGCCCATTTTATGTGATCCCATGTTGCTGCATTATCTCCCAACCAGTGTCCTGAATACTTTCCTGATCCTGCAAAAGTAGACCTTGAGAGAAGCAAGCTTCGTTTTCCAGGAAACAAAGAGTCAATGGCTCTGAAAATAAGAAAAAAATTGGAATTATGCAAAGAATAAAAAAGACATGGAGCTGGGTAGTTCTGTATAAGGCAAGTTTATATTTGTTATTTTACGATAACAAGTCAAAGACACAGTTTCTCTTACATTTAACTACGTGTGTTATAGCTAAGTGCCTTATATTAACCTTAAAGAACTTTTCTGTAAGTTTTTGCCCACCAAATTTGGTAGTATTTGAACTCTGCACATAATAAGGTCACAGAAATCTGGCACATCATTGTAGGATGGGAGATGTAGTCAATTATGGAAAGACTGATTTTCCAGAGGCCCAAAAATTCGTACTCTCCCAAAATCGAGTTCCTTTGGAAGTGAAACCACTCACTCAAAAGTATCTCAGAAAGCAGGCCATACACTACTCTACCTTTTTTTGTACAGATATTAGGAAGCATTCCTTACTGTTTTGTTGATAAGATCATAGAATACCCAAACAGGCTGTGAACATCATACTGTCTCCCCCACATCTGCACTGCATCCATACAAAGAGTCTTGGAATACAGGAGTCCATCAAGAATACCTTTGATAAAAGAATACAGATAACAGTTCTGAAGTGCACGTTGCTTCTGAGTATTTCCATTCTTTTCCTTCATGCACATACATCATATTTAGGTCTTTTTTTTCTGTTTAGTGTTTGTATTAACCCCAGTACTGCAAGGGCAAAACAATAACCACTCATCTGTATCATGTAATGTTCTAAACTTGGCTGGTTTTATTCATCTTTGCTTTAACTAAGGAGCTTTCTGCCTTGAAGCTTCCCATATTTCGTGGCAATCAATACATAAATAGATACACAAATAGCAAAAGAATTCACCCAGTGCTGCCAGAACTTGCACGAATGCAACTTTATTAACCGAGTGGAATTTAGCAGACTGATGTATAACATGCTTCAATTTGTCCAGAACATATAACAATTAACTCATAGAGTCTATCTGTGTTTAAGTGCGATTAAATAGTAATCACAGGCTCCCTTCAATGCCAATGCTTTCTGTCACCCCTTTTAGTAAATCTTTGCACAAATGAAGCTCGCTGGGGTCTTTATCATGAGCATGGAAGCAAAGAGATGATAAAATATGCATTATTTAAAGTTTTATCTTTTAGTCTACCAAAAGGTACGCCTTCCCTATTCTTTCACCTTAAATACTGAAATGGGAACACTATAAAGTTTAAATCTGGTGCAGAGGGAAAGGTTTAAATTTCATTTGAACCCTGCATCTATGTCTGAGGTCAGAGGGAATGACATTTTCACTTACAAAGTTTGTCACTAAAATGATACACTAAGTAATTAATGTAGCTCAACGTAATTCAACTTCATGCCATCTAGACTTCTCATGCAGACACTGGTTCACCCATGCAAAGAAGGACTGCATAACTGCATCCCAAATATCTAAATCACTTGATCTGACAATGTACTGGCAATGATCACTCAAAATATTACTTAATAAAGCATTTGAATTCCACCTGAAGTTAAAAGAAAATTAATACTGTTATTAGGTTCAATTAAGGCAACAACAAAATTCAGTAATGATTTGGAAAGGGAAAAAAAATTTTTTTCTCATGAATTATATAAACAGAACCTTTGACCTGGGCTTAAGTATATTTGCATTTTCTGTCAATAATAATGTTCAAAAACCATCCATAAAACCAATAATAAAATCTCTTCGTACCCTTGTAGCTGATAGCACAGTAATTCAGAAACATTTTGATTTCTTTGCTTCCCAGTTGAAGAAGATGGACTTACAGGGTGTAAAAGGAGGATAGTTTAAGTCATTCTGCTCACAACCATCCTTTGAGCCTTGAACAAAGTTGGCTACTTCATTCATATCCTGAAAAAAATAAGCATAGACTATGCTAATGTTTCCTCAAGTATGTTTTCCTAAGAAAATTCTTATGCTTTATTCCTCTGATCCTTTAAGGAATAGTTAATTAGAACTAGTATATAATTAGGTATGATGATATAACTGAGATACTGAACTGGCTGAGTCTTGCTTTAATATGAGTCTAAATGCTGGACAGATTTTTTGTGAGTGAGCAGTATGAGTTGGGACACCTCAGATGACTGTTGACTATCTGTGGATCTGAAGCTTTTAGATGCCCTTAGATGCCTGACATGCAGGATATAATTATCCTTCTTTAATATTGCAGGTCTCCATTACCATTTCTGTTTAAAGAAGTGACGATATTCCTAAGCTAAGATGAAGTCCTAGACTGCAGAAGGATGCAGTTCCTCCCACAGTCAGGAGCTGCCAAAAGGCATTCAGCTCTCCAGCTATGCTGAGGAGGGATTGCAACCGACCTCCTCTTACTAAGCATAATTTTTTTCCTCTCAACCATGTGATTAGCCATTACTAGAAGCCAGCACACCAAGGAAGCAGAGCTCAGAAAGCAGTGAACCATCCCCACAGGACTGTGGGGAATGATTGGGTGAAACCTACCCTAAACTACATTTATGCAATGGAAGAGCAATACTTCTGAACTATGCAATATAGTTACACAGTACACTGCCTCCATGCCCCAAATTGTTTCAGCATAAATCAAATGGAATTTAGCTTCTCAAGCTGAAATACAGCTTTATCCTCTCTTATTCAAAGCCTCTACCTTCTTTTTGCTTTGTGTGAGACTAGCCACAAGACCATTCCCAGAATTTTAAATTCCAGACGTAAGTTTAGAGTCATTGCGATGTGAGTTCATTGTGATGAAAACAGTAAGTTTCTTAGGGGATCAGAAACTATCAGCAGACAAGAATGGTATACAAATCTATTTTAT
Source organism: Dromaius novaehollandiae (assembly GCF_036370855.1). NCBI lineage: Eukaryota > Metazoa > Chordata > Aves > Casuariiformes > Dromaiidae > Dromaius > Dromaius novaehollandiae. The sequence continues at coordinate 573,321 of NC_088112.1, read as the reverse complement.
ACTTAAGCATATTTTAGATATCCTGATTTCCTGAGTCAAAGGCTATTCTGTACTTTCAGCCACAACATAAGGAGAAAAACGAAGTTATCATACTTAAAGCTGTATAGTCCTTCAAACTTAGGTTTTAGCATTACAGCTTGTATTAGTCCAGCACAAAGACAGGGCATTATAGAAACACACTTAGAACCTTTAACAAGTGTAAATATAGATAGGCATTTCCAAAGCATGTTTAGTTTCTGAATCCTTATCTAAGCACCTAAACGTAATCTTAACCTATTTTTAAGGCTATTGAGTATCTATAAATATTTCAGAAGTAAAAATGGGTTTTAGCTGCTCTGTATCTTCCCAAAAGAGGTTAACCCCCTGTTCAGGAGCTAATATGGGGATTAAGAAGCTTAAGAACAGATCTCCCTTAGGTATCTATCTCTGAAAAGCTTTACTACAGCATATTCCTGTAAAAGATTGATTTGGTAGAATCAATATGGCCCTTGACCTTACTTAAGTTCTATGAATTATGCCTACAAACAATTGTGCTGGACTGTATGTTAATCATTTGATGGAAGGAAATATTTAGGGAGCCTGACTTTTCCAAATCTTAACTTGGAATACTAACTGCAAATGTACTAATTTGAAAATCCATGGGCTATTTGGAGAATAGACGTATAGACTATATTCATTTTAATCTTTCAGTACCTGTTCAGGACACATTTACTTAGTATGTGTACAGGTTTCCAAATATTGTCATTCTGACTGTAGGAGGGTGCTATCATTTGCCTTTATCAGTGGTTCATCAGCTGAAGTATGTTAGATGTCAGTGAACATCCACAAATAGTACACTCATTTAAGTGACGTGGTTAATGAATCAAATTCAAATTTCAAATAAAATATCAAATTTAAATTGCAAACCCAAATATAAAATCATTGCTATAGTGTTTATTCATAAATGCAATACTTCTAGGACTGTCTGAAATATTCTTAGTGACAATTTGTTATCAGAAAGGAATGAGGAGCATTAATTAAGAAGCTTAATGTTTCTGTAAGAACGTACTCTCTTATAAGAATGACTCTGGCTGAAGAGAACACGTTTGAATAAATGGATCTTCTCTTTTAAATAGTGGCTTGACTGGTCTTACCATTATTTTACCATACCACAGGTTTGTAGGCAGCAGGTATGACTGAGGGCACAATAAGAATAATAATTATAAGCTGTTGAACTACTTGACCAGAAGCCAGGACACTGTTGTACAAAATAATCAAAGAAAAGATAAGAACATCCTTTTGAATGTCAAAAAGACCATTTTGGAGGAAATGAAGATGGTAGAACTTCAACCAAGTTGGAGAACTCACGTACTGAAACCTGTGTATGTATGTATAGCTTTGCTGGGTCACTGTTCATTGGTACAGGCCTTGAATACAACCCATACTCAGTCCTATCAACCTCCCTAGACTTGAGCAAACTCTTCCCTGATTCTGCATTATAAAGGATTCTGGACTTAATTCTGGACTCAGAAAAATGAGTTTACTCTGTCAAGGTTCTACAAATGATGTAATGTTTTTCTCTTGAGGGGAAATAACTTTTACTTACACATACTGCTTATTAAAAGTAAAACCCAGTGTAGGAACTATAGCTTTGAAATGGGGCCTCAATCTGGTTAGTGGCCCACAATTTTACATGCTGTCCTTCTGCATATTTGTCTCATAGTCAGATGTTAGACAAATTAGGTTTCTTCACATACACCTGTAGAATACTGTCAAATGCACTGGGTAAATGCCACTTCCAGCAAAAGGCAAGATTTCTTTGACACCAGAAAGACAAGGATTCCATGCAGTATGTTCAATGTTACAGAAAAGATAGACATATGCCACATTGATTTCAGGTTATTAATAACAAATATCTCTTCAAATTCAATGCAGATTTAAACAAAGCATCTAGCCATAAACCTTACTTGTCATTAACCTATTTCTGCAAAACATGAAAGTTCTGAATTACTTACAATCCAGATCCCATCATATGGCACTTCATTATAAAATATTCTGCATTCTTCTACCCACCAGCTGGTGCAGTCTGGATTGGTGAAATCTGGAAATACAGTTCTTCCTGGCCACACCTACAATATTCAAAGGGAAATAATTGATTAAACTGTTGATTACATTAGAGAAAGATTAAAATACTCACATTCAGATTTATTTGAATTATTCTTTTGGATAAACATTTGATATTAAGACTTTATATTACAAATTTTTCAGGACAGTGTTAATATAGAAGATATATACATATATATAAATTTTCAGGAGTGATAATAACTTACACTCAGCAAGAATGAACAAAGAGTATGACCTTGTTAATGTCTTCTGAATTTTCAACTGAGAAGTCAATATGAAGTCAAAATTATTTTTCAATTATATGAGTCCCAATGAGCAGCTTAATTTGTAAAGTATTATAAGGAAATTTTCAAAGCACAAACTGGGAATTGGTTCTCCAATCACTGTTGAAAATAAACAGAAGTTGGCTGCCAAAGTGTCTCCTGAGCCTTTAAAATATCTGTTTTCCTTTTTACTTAATGTAAAAGATTTACTAAAACACAAGAAATACTGAAACATATCATATCAAAAAAATTGAACGTATCTCACCCTGACCCAAATTAAATGACATGTAGTGCCAACAGATTATCAACTTCATAAAAATCCAATTACCTCTCCAACTAGTTGTGTTACTCCATCTGATTCATTAATCCAGACTTTCTTGCTTTCTCCCCTGACATAGGCTTCGTAGGGAGTACCATCAGCTAGAGCCTCTGTGCTAATAGCAGGATCCTAAAAGAGAGAAAGAAAGGGGAGTGGGCAAGGGGACCAGGCAAGGGGAGCGGGAGAGGAACTCCACCAATTATTATTGAACATGAGACAGGCAATACATGTAATAATTACACAGAAGTATGCTAAGCATAATAATAAATAATTATGATGATATTATTTAAAATGGAAAAAGAAATAGATAAATTCTTACCAGTATGATAACATATTTTTGTCCATAGTTATGCATGTAAGTTCTAAAACTAGGAAGATCTTTAAAGTTCACTTTGTCATATGTAAAATCTTTTCTTGCTTCCATATAGTCAATATCTGTGTACTGAACATCCTGAAAGAGAATGTCATTATATGTGAACATTAGAAGCAACGCTTAAGTGTTTTACATATTGCTCCAACATAGTTTTCTTCTGATAATTCCCATTCACTCTGAAGTGCACTTATTTTTGTGACTGTATTGCAGATAGACAGACAGTATGGCATTAGGATCATTACGAGTAGTGTGAAAATATTCATTATTTCAGACAGGAGATCATGCAAACTATGAACTGTAGTTGGAAGAGCTCAAGAAGTACATGGAGAACTAAGCAAATACAAATTTCAAGGATGGAAAACAAGAACAGCCATCTTGGCAGGACAAGACAGAACAACTCCGAGAGATGACGGAAAATGCTTAGCAACATACGCTGCAGAGCTGTTTTGAAACATTAAGTATGAGGATTAATTTATTGGGGGTCTGCTCTTGTCAACAGGGCAAGATCAGCCAACGTTGTGGGCGCCCTGACTATGGCATACGTCCTCTATGTGCTAGAATTAGATTAAAGTTTTCAGAAATGCACCTGATGCTATATCCTAACCACAGTCAGCAGTATGTAGGTGTCTAAGTGTTTTAGAACTGTTATCCACAAATCTTGTTTTGTCACTACATCAGAAAACCCCCCAGCTCCCTAAGCTCTCCTAACTTTCTAGAGCTTCTGAGAGCATAAAATTAATTTGCTTGCAACGGTTTGACCTCAGTGATTCACAGGACCAGATTAGTACTAGCCTAAAGAAATGTGAATAATGTGGATTGCAGTTCCACAGCACCAACCATTTTGCTCTATGTACCTGCTCTTATTGGTCTGCACTATTTGCTAATGCAGATAAATACACAGTTGTCAATCTTGCTTCAGATAAATGTTGTAAAAGTCAAATGAAGGTGAGCAGACGAGCACAAATAGTCTTCAAGAAACAAAATAATCACCCATTTTTTAATGTATCAAAAATGCAGTGGATGAGTTTTTGTAAAGTCCAATGTTATTACACAATCACAGAAAGTTCACAGCCATGTCTAATGAAAGTCAAATTTGACAAAAGTAAGTATTCCCTACATTTAATAATTTCTTCCAGGTCTAATGTAACTCAACATTTATTCTCATTTTAGTTCTTCAGTCTCCGGAGAATGAATTCTGGCTATCATCTAACAACTGCCATCCCATTGAATTGTAATGCATGTCTTTTTATGCCTATACTCTTAAAGTCAAACCTTTCTTCTAAAGGTCTAGCTTAAAATTAAGGAATTCTATGGAGTGGTACTCTCAGAGTTGAATTTTAGGCACTGACTTCATTTCAAAATTGGGAGGTTTTCTACCTAGGCTCTTTATATAACTGTTAGAGAGAAACTCCTTTGAATGGCAGTTCAGAGCCCACAAGTTGGGTTTATGTTCTGCATTTCCCTTTATAAAGCTTCTTACTTGGCAACCCGGCTGTGAATACTGCTTCTCTCTGGAAGAGATGCTTATGTCTCTAAAGAGCTACCATTACCATAAAGAGGAAAATGCTGTAGGTTACCAGATCTCCCTAGCAGGAGATATCACTGCAGAACAATGATTTCTTCAGATATCTTTTCCTTCTCCCCAGTTCTTTTCAGCCCCTTTCAAATTGCAAATTTATGTGATTTTAAGCTAAAAGATTAATTTAATGTGACAGATTAAAAAATCCAATTTTAAAAATCTAATTGGAATTTACCCCTTCCCACCAGTTAAGAAGTAAACCATAGTTCTATAATCACCATTTCCACAGAACACAGGTGAAAAACAATTTAGGAGGTTAGGTAGCAGATTAGAAAATAAATGTATATAGTTGGAAACTGTAACAAGAAAATTACTTCCACAGAATTGTTACAAAAAAACAAAATTGTTTACAAAAAAAAAATAATTCATCATTTTATATAGATAGCTATATAGCCAGTAAAAACTACTGTACTTAAAAAGGAAAACCCTCAATCTCCTGCATTCTGATAGTTGGCCCAACATTCAAAAACATAAAGAACTTAACACTGGAAGTCTATAAAAGTTCTTTTATCAGCAGTTTTTACTAACTTGAACCAACTTGAAATGAACCAGCTGAAGGTAAAGTAAATAAAATCAGAATCTTATGATAATTTCTCCTCAGTTGTTCTGCCTTCACTATCAGAAGCTTTACTTACATAAGGTAGTCCAATTGCTCTGTTTCTCTCTACGACAGCTTTCACCTCGTCAAGAGATCCGTAATTATAGCGACTAAGCTGAAATCCAAGAGTCCAATAGGAAGGCAATGTTGGCAATCCTACTAGCTGAAAGTGAAAAAAAAAGGAAAAATAAAATCAGAGGCACTGTCAATTGAACTTGAATGTATCAGAGATTCCCTAAATCTGTGCTCCTCAAAACCAACATTGAACTTAAGTATGGGAAACTAGGTTTTATGCAATCATCCACAGTTGCAGTATTTTTCTGTACTATTTTTTCAGAAAAGAAAAATGTTGGAAAAATTACAAAACGGCCACCTTATTTTATTTTCTGACTTTATACTCACTTATTTACTGTCTTATACAAGAGTGTCAGCTCTTCATTTTAATAATCTTCTATTATTACATATTTTTGCAGCACCCACTATATGGACCCGGGTTCATGACTTAGGTAATAGAACATCATCCATACCAATGACCTGAGGAGCAGTGCTAAATTATCAAGGAGAAGCAAAGTAAACAAAACTATAGAATGAAACAAAAACAAATTTAACTATGGAGATCAGCATGAGGAATGACTTGTCACAGCTGGAATGGGCTAAAACTGCCCTCAACAGGCAAGGACAGCTGACAAGTCTGCTAACTGGTTGTATGCTTTATAAGGCTCTGTCCATACCTATAGCAAAAATTCATTTCATTGGTAATGAAACCAATTCTTCTTTCAGTCTCGGAAAGGAAAAAAAAATCCCACAAATAGTTTAAAACCCCCATTATATAGAAGATCAACATCACCATCGCATTTTAGAGATGAGGTGTCAAGCAGAGTAATAATTTGCTCATGCTGATTAGTGGCAGGGAAAAATGTTATGGACTATCCTCACTAGGTAGTTTGCTTGTGTGTGTATTCAAACCCAAGCTTTTCATATTACATGAGCTATTTTGCTGAAAGTTGTGTTGATCTAAGGGGAAACTGCATAAAAACAATGAAAGTTACTTAGTCAGAAATTTAACCAACATAACAGACGGTTTAAATTATTGGTTTAAATTACCATTGCTAATGGCACGTCTATTACAGAGAGAAATTCAATACAACTAAATGTAATGTTGCTTAAAAACTTACACATACTTCCTTTAGAATTCATTGAAACAGGATCACACCCCCCAAAATACAAATGGAAAATAATTGCAATAGATATTTTTCTACCATAAAATTGTGAGAAATTAGCAAGTACATTATATACCTTATAATATTATTATATAAATAAAAAGAAAATCTCATAGAGCTTGTTAGCCTCAATGAGCAAGTATGTTATTCCACACAGCCCATCAGTAGCTCAAATAGCAGATGACCACACTGAAAACCACTCAGAGCACACATATTGATGAAATTAGGAACTGGAATGGCTATATCCTCTCTGCAATAGTATTTCAAGCAAAAGTGGTGCCTCTCATTAACAAGCCAGCTAACCAAATCTACACCCCAACTAACTTCAGATAGTAATTCCTGATGGCAACAGTCAGGTTGGGGACAAATCTTGAGTTATTTTTAGATTAATAAAATAGTGACAATACAGGGTAGTGTAAAGAGAAGAAAGAAAGAATGAAAAAGATCCACAAGCACATAACCCCCCTCCCAAAAAATCTGCTAAATGCATAACCTCTCTAGATAAATCCATGAATCATAGGATTTTTGAGGTTGGAAGGCACCTCTGCCTCTCTAGCCCAATTCCGCTGCTGAAGCAGGGCCAGCTAGAGCAGGTTGTCTAGGACTGTGTGCAGTCAGGTTTTGAGTATCTTGAAGGACAAAGAATCTACAACCTCTACGGGCAACCCATTGTTCAGAAACATACGTTCAGATACTCCTGGACTACTTGCTCTGGAGTGTCTCCCAAGAAGACATAAAAATCAAGAATTCCACCAATTGTTCTGTAAGTTACTGCTGGAGCAGGCTGCAGGGCAAACTCTGTCAGTAAAGAATGCACAAATCATTTTTGAATATTAACTAAATCTAAAATAACTGTCGCACTGATATGAAAGATAAGAGAACTTGTGTAGGAGAAAATGTAAAACAAAAATACTCAAGGAAACTCAAAATGATTATTCAAACTTGCAATGAAGGTAAAAGGTATTCAGATTTTTTTCTTAATATCCATATTTACATTCTTTTACATGCCACAAAGAGAAATTAAATCCAGTGACACAGCTCCTTCTCATTAAATTTTCTGTACAACTTTCCAGTCTCAAGAGACTTGAATATTTCTGTTAAGCATACAAATATGTATACTTATCTAAGGAAAATTAAGGTAATATATTTTCAAGTGCTGCTCACTATAAAAGATTCTCATATCCTATACTGAACCTTCCATGAACCTGATCAAAATTGTATACGCTTCAGATAAGCCCTATTCAGGTGTATGACACTAGTGTTTCCAATACGATAGCACTGATAACTTTGTTTACATTGCTGATGCTAAACACTAGTAAATGCTTGTAACAATGAATGCCATCACATATTTAAGACAACTTTGTATAAAATTCTACCTGTGACTTTATTTTAAAGAAGACATTTACATCAACTCAATCTGATCACAGTGTAATAGTCCTGCTGACCATTTAAAAAGGTATTTAACTGCAATACTTAGCGCTACGGAGAAAGCTTTCTTACCCATGGCATTGCTATTCATTAAGAAAACACCGAGAGAGGCTCCAGTGTTGTCCTCCACACACAAGAAAAAAGTTTGAACACCATATAAGTTATCCATGTTCTTAAAAGAAAAAAAGAAAAGCAAGCTATTTACAACCTAGTAACTGTATATACTCCATGGTGTCCCAAATATATTGTATGCAAAGTTAAACTTCTCAAAATATAACAAGTTACTGAAATTACCAAAACTTTCCTCAGTTTTGTTTTTTATTTCAAAAATATCTCTCCTTTATGTGAATTTCTGTAAGTTGCTTAAAATACATTGATAACACAACTTTGGGGAAGTCTGCATATATTACAGTGCTATTTCTGAGTAATAAATATGCACATCAAGTAAACAATGTATGTCATAAATCTTTAAGTGATACAGTATTTTATATCTAACATATAAATAGGAGGACCTTGTTTCTCTTGTATATTACTACTATTGTTTTTTCTCTTTGCTGGGACCTTTCTTTCTGCGGTCTCTACTGGGTAGCCATTGAAGGATGGTGGACAGACATTTAGGCTTAAAAACATACAAATTTCATCAACTGTCTCACTTTGGTATCTGTCTGCATCTTTAGACACCTTATTGCCTTTAACAATCTAGCCCATAATGATGACCAATACTGACACACTTTCCTCTCCAGTGAACTCATTCAGAGAGCCTTCATCTGACTATACATCAACCCAATGTTGCAAGCCTTTCTCAGGGAAAAATCCCATAGAAGATGTCTCAAAGTTGTGAAGGTAACTTATTTCAAAACATTAATTATGAACAGTGAGCTCTCCCCTAAATCTTGTTAGCATAACTTCTGTTTCAGCAAAACACTCGGTGCTCACTCAAAGATAAGAATATGGATTGGTGCTGCATTAAACTAAGATAATATGAAAAATGTTGTTTAATAAAGGTTGAACTGATACAGTTATAAATAAATTATTTTAGGGACTACTATAAAAGTAAACATAAAAACAGTCTTATTAGCAAACATTCCTTCCTTCCAGATCTATATTTATTCCTTGCCCCATAAGGTTGATTATACATGAGACATGTAATGTTTTCGACAATGCAATGTATTTGGACACAGTTATTTATTCTGTTTATTAGTAGAAACTGAAGATTGTCATACATTAATACGATGAGCTGATTGGCAATACTTCACATAAACACAAATATGAAAATATTTATAAAAAGATATTCTGCAGGTAACTTTATTCAGTAACACCTGACATTCAGTAATCACATGCAGTGCCTGGCAAGTCTTCAGAGAAAAACTCAGTGTGTATTATTAAAGTAGCTACTGCGTGTGTTTGGGTTCCAGAATTCATCTGCAAAGAATAGAGCATAATAAAATAAGTCCTTACTCCAGAAGGGGCAATATCCCTGCTGAACATGGGCCATGTTTTCCAGTAGACATCATGCCGGTATTGCTTATGAACATGTTCTCCCACACCATAAATGTTGCTGCTAGGTAGTTTGATTGACAGCTGTAAATACTGGTCAGCATACTGCAGTGGTCCTATGTTAGTATCAAAACTGATTAAACAATAAAAAAGTTACTTCAGCACTGACTGGAAACCACCTGCACAAAGTTACCTGATGAAGGTTATATACAATAGTACAAAGGTAGTGTTTGCTCAACACAAAGAAACAAAGCCATTACTGAAGAAAGCTTTTGAGTCTTGTGTCACTAGTAGCTTTGCCACAAGCTCTATGCACAGGACATCATACTTTGTCTTGATCAAAACCAACTGGGCTTTGAGAATATCGTTCCCTGTGTGAATGTTACAGTCAGTAGGTTTGAGCAAAACTGAGCAGAAAGAACAGCCCACCTTTAATTCCTGTTTACCCTCCTGTGCGGGTAAGAACAGAATAAGCCCAATTTTTAAATTTACGTTAGTGCAAAAGAATTGCAGAAATGAGGGATGGCTCTAAATGTAGCCAAGGAAGTTCAAAGACCAAGACATCATGTACTGCAGGTCACATTTGCTCTTCTCAGCCCTGAATATTTAAGTAGCTCTCCCTGCTGTTTTCTCTGAGGGAATGATTACTGCAGGATTAATAGTAACATCTGCAAAAACATAAATTGTTTCTACTCCCTAGTAGAAACAATTAGTGCAGGACAAGTAGTGCAGGACAGAAACAGTGCTGGACAGCAGATTCAGATTTTGATACAGCTGACAGGCTGAGGAGAAGGAGGTGGAGGGAGACAGTGATAAGCTAGAGCAGAGCAAACCTCACACAGACAATGATATGTGCAGTGCCTATTGATGATATAGAAAATCCCTGTACAAGTGGCCAATCTATATTCTACTAAATTTTTCCACCAAAGCTTCCTATCCTGTATCTTTTGCACTGAATACTGAATCGGTTCTTTGGGTGGCCACATACTGGGCAGATGGAAAATTTCAGTGAGTGGCACTGAATAGTCCACTTTTTACCAAATTTCTCAAATCAGCTGCAGGTTGTAGTCACCAGGGAAAATGAACAAGCCCAGTCCTTGCTTCTGAGTCCTGCTAGGCCAGTCAGTACAGGGGAACCACCAGGAAGAGGAAACTGTGGCTACATACCAGGTGGTTTCTCTGTCCTGGAGCAAACCAAGGAACAAATTAAGAGTATCTTTCATTTGGGGTAGATTGAAGTGATAATATAATTCTCAGTATTTAAATGGTTCAAGTCTCATTTGATGGCTACTGCATTTCGAGTAGTAAATTTTGTACAAAGCAACTGAGAAGGTTCTTAAGGAACACAAAGTTATTGATATGGAAGATAGACACTTACGTATCTGCATAAACAGAACAAGCCTATGATGATAATTTTATACCTTTCTCCAATCCTTTCCATTACTGACAAACTATTAGTCTTCTGAACAAGAATTTGGAGAGTTTTAAATATTTAAGAAAAACCTGATTTCATTTGTTCTTTCTACAAAAAAGATTTGAGAAAGAGCAGGGAAATTTGAGTGGTGTTGAAGCTGAGCTGCAGTGAGAGTCTGATTCCCTCACCTACAAGGTACAGCGGAAGGATGCAACAAGAGGCAGTCTGCTGCAAGGGGAAGGTCTGACTGATTAATTTGCTCTCCTCTTTGTTTAGCTCTGCATAATATATTGTTCTGAGTAAGAAACCCTAGGAATGTTCCTTTTTTTTTTCTTTCTTTCTTTTTTAACATAAAAAAGAAGCAGAGTTGAAGTTTACATTTTTTTTTCCTATGAAATGACAAATGAGAGAGGAAAAGAAAGTTCTGATCTATTGAAGGATTTAATTTCATTAATTATAAACTTACCAGTGTTTGCTTTTTTTCTCTTACAATTTTGATCATTTCCATTTCAGAAATGGATAGAGTCCAGAAATGGACAGAGTCAAGCATTAGTGTGATTTTTTTTTTCTTTAAAGATATAAAATGCAGCCATTTTTATCATATTAAATGAAAGCCCAAGGAATTTTCCTTAGGAAAGAGAAACAATCAGAGGACTGTTCCAAACTGATCCTATTGAACTATTTTACTCACCCTCCCCTCCATACACCTATTAAATCAGTCATGGAATACTAAATACTAAGTCCATCTATTGTGCACTTTGTAACTGTAAATCAATAATTATAGAAGCTTTTAAGATAGTAATACTAATAACAGCACAAAAGTAATTCCTGTTAATTAAACTTGAAGAGTTGATAACAATCCAACTCATCCTAGTAGTCTGACAGGTAATAATTAGATTGATTTAGTGAGTATGTTACTCATGACACTTTCCCCTTTTAATGAGTCTTAGAGCTAGGTTGTTAGTTTAGGTCTGTGTTATTTATTTAGTTTTTAGAAAATAAATGGACTGAAATCATTCAATATGTAAGTACTTCATTTACATTTTTGTGTGACTGGCTTAGCACTGGCTTGTATCAAATATTCTTGTATCATATGTCTAAACAGCAATCTGATTTCCGTGAGTCAGAATTGCAGGAGTATTGTGACAAACAGGATACTAAAGGTGCAAACAGAAGTGTTCACATATCATTTTCAGCACTGGGAAGGACTTCTTCTCATAATAAAGAGGCCCAGAATTGACGGAAAAAAGTATTGTGAAGATTTCCCTAGTATCTGGGGAAAAGAAGGAACAGAGCCAATTTGGCTAGATCTAGAACATTTCAGACAGAGCTCTTCAGATCACAAAATTTATGTTGAAAGACATCACAAGAGTCCTTTCAGAAAGTTTATCAGTCAAAAGAAGAGAAGTAGCTTACACGTCCAAGAGGGCACCTAATACGTGCCAACTTGGACATGTATTACTTATGTTGCAACACAGACTTTCGGAGAAAACAAATGCCACCAGCATTATTCATAAAAAACACAGTAGTTACTTACAGAACTCTTCCATTGCTTATTCTGGTCACTGTGATGCCAAAGGGATTCTGATTAACTTCAACTTTATACTTTAAGTTGGAGGCTGCAGAACCACTGAAAGGTCCTACATGCTCATGGGGGACTTCAAATCTTTGTGTTTTAGGATCAGTGATCTGCACACATTTAAACAACAAAAGTATTAGGTTTTTAACAACTTATGTCTAATTCTAGCATTTTCCAGCATTACCATATATTTCTGGCTTAGCAAAAACACTCATTGTCAAAACAGCATTAAGATAATATATGATAAAAGTCAATAAATGGCAGAAGGAAAACTGTGTAAACTTACCCAGGGTCTTTGTTTATATATATTACGATATTTCCCTTATTGCTGATCTGAGAGTGTTTTTCACATGAACTTGTCTATCATTCAGAATTCTGCACAATTGTATTCTCAGTCATTTCATAGCCCTTCTTCAGTACCTCATTTTTAATCTTTCTCCATGTTCAGACATTGGCTATGCATAGCCAAACCCAGCTTGCCTTTCAGGTTTCCTAAAAAGCAGTCCTGCTTGTGGCAGCCCTGCTTCCAGCACCAGTCCCAGTTTTCTACTCCACTGCATATTTCCATCCCTGTCCCAGTCTTCTTCCTCTGCCTTCATTACTACTCTCTTCCCACTTTCACCACCCAGTTTCAGCTACTTCCCTATTTATACTTGACTCTGCCTTTTCCTTGCTCTGTATGCCCTGCCCAAGTATAAACCTACAATAACATGAGTTTCTCTCACAGAAAAGTCCTACTTAGGCCCAGAATCCACGGGGATAGCATATTCATCATACACAGACTGCTGAACAGAAGGCTTTGGAAGTGCTAAAGCTTTCTGACAAAATGATTGAGATATGGCCAGAACATAAATAAAAGTAATAAATACATTTGATCCCAAAATATTTTCTGATGAAGAGGGGAAAAAAAGGTAAATAGTATAAAAACAAATCTTTTCACAGATACTGGCATTTTTTTCATACATAAATCCCATTGTATTAAACCATGATCATATGGCTTGTGATAGTGGCTGAGTGTAGCCATAGCTCCATCTCCTCACTGTTCCAGAATCCCAAGTGATGTATGTCGCAATAAATTGACCTCAAAGCAAAAGAGCAGGATTTCAGTTGACCATGCCTGAAAAGACTGAGAATGAATGGGCACTGTGCATCTAGGCTTTCCTAAAAAGCTTTAAAAATGGCAGTCTGTGTCTTTCCATTAATTTTAGTTTGCATGGTTAGATACATTATCTCTTGGTCATAGTATTCTCTTGGACGTACAAGGATACACTTCAGTGGGAATCATGGGAGTGCAATGCAGAGAATTAACCCAGCACTTATAACCTCACAGCTTTTAATTTCTTCACAGTAATAGCCAGAAAAAATATCTTGCATATACCATGAACCTTCAAACAGCATAAAAAAATAACCTTGAACCGGAAGCGATTTTGTGTCTGATACTCTCCTGTGAGGAGGACAGTGTTGATATCATTTCCAAAAAGGGAAGGTGATGACAGCCTTGTTAATGTAGCTTGGAACCCTTAGGAAAAAATACATGTTTCAGTATTACTGTGTTGAAATGGACAGTTCAATGTACATAATTCTAGGAGCTTATCCTGCCACTTACCTGCCTGAGTTGTTCGCACTGCTCCATCCACTCTGTATCCATGGTTTGAAGAGAAAAAACACCAGGGAACACTGGAATCACTCTGGGGACTCCAGCAGCAGCCACGAAGGCTGCAGAGGCTCTGATCCAAAGGCATGAATGGCACAAGTAAGCTGATTTTATACAAATCAATTTTGTATACTAAAATAATTAAAATACACATAAGATGCATTTTACTTCAAACTTCAGAAACCTGTAAAATATTTGCAATCAAATCAACTCATTCTATGAAAAATCTATTAGGTCAATTTGGTGGCACAGAATATATAAAAAAAGTGGTTTTCAGGATTCAAAGTAGAAACTTTTTAGTTTTGAAAAAGAAAAAGAGAATTTTGGACTTTTATTCCTTCTTAAAGCCACAAAGGAGAAATGAATCTTAAAAAAATTATTGAATCACTTAAGCTGTGATCGATGCAGTATAGTCTGAACAAAAGTCATTTACTGAAAAGTGGATAAAATTATGGTTGTTTTTACTATTTTTTTAAATAATAATTTTGTGTCTAAAAGCAAAACAATGACTTTTGGTACTGGCTTATAAACATCTACATATGTGGCATTGATCATCTGATGCATCACTGATGTGTCATTAATCATTTTAATTTAATGTTCAAACATCGGAAATGTTAAGATTAGTTCTGCATAACCTCAAATTGAGATAAATAAACTTAAAAAAGCCCCAAACAATTAAATCTGTTGTTTAAAACATATGCCTGAGTGGAGTGGCACTAACATTTACACTTCTTTTTAGCAGTCCAGTAAACCAAATTGCCTTTGCTTTGCTCTTAGAAATTAACTTACTCATCCACTGTTTGCATGAATTTTGCATTTAATGGCAAGATTCAGGTAATTACATTTCTTTGCGTGTCCACACATTTTCTGTCATTAAAGAAATGATGCATTACTCAGGTCAAAGTGTAATAGTGATATAAGGAAATTCTCTAAGAGCAAAGGGCTATGTCATAAATGATCTCAGCTACCCAAGTCCACCACCTCTCCCTCCATCTGCTAGCTAACAGAAAACTGTTGAAACTATCACTTTCTTCATCTCTCTGTTGTAAAATATTGCTGGTGTTTGTGTCACGTTTCTTTTAAAATATACCACAGCTTATTATAGCTGGAGGTGTCCCAAAGTTGGGTCTTATTGCTAATAGTCTTGGCCCTGGGTTATGCAACAGAGTCCAGTAGGAGAAGTGCATATACTTCTGTTAAACTTTGAACAAAACAAAGACAAGCCAATTCCTAACCAGAAATAATGCAAGTGCCAAAGGGAAGTACAGAGACGGAACTCGCAGAGCTGATAACCTGGGATTCACCCTATGTTAACATGTTATTTAGTGGCAATAGCACTGAGCACAGAAGTGTCTATAAAACCACCCAAGATAAACCAAGTTCACCAAATAGATATACATCTCTTTCTCCTCCATCAAGGAGTGATCAGATCAGAACGTATTTATCCTGTCATTTTGATCAAGTTTCACACAAAAACCATGGTTGGAGGAGAGATACTGGTGACTCATTTTTCCGTAAGGATTCACAGATAGGTACACTTACTAGGGATCTGAAATACCTGTGTTAATTTCCCACCTTACCAATTCCCACCAGAAAAGCTACTTATTCCCTAGGTTATAAGCTATTTCAGAATGAATCAGAAGTAAGAAGCACCTATTCCCTCCCTCTGAAATTCTTTTTCATATTAATGACTAAATATTGTAAAAATTAGATCTCTGTTCCCTTCTTTTCCTTCATACATAGCATATACTCACTACACAGTTACAGAGTTATTTCATCACTTTCATTATTCTTTGCTAGACCAATGGTTATTTAAATATCCCATGCAAAGTAAAATAGCTGGAACAACAGAGGTTATCCTAAAGCCTGGTTGTGCAAGTATCCCCTTTCTAGTTTCATAAATACATTTTTATGTCTTCCAGCTACTTCTAATGAATACTCTTTGGAAAATTTTCAGCAGTTAGTTTACTATGTGGTGCTATTCTTCTAGTTAGATCTAATAGATCTGTAAGCCATAGATTTGTATTTACATGAAATATCAAGCTTGCTGCATACAGAAGCACATACAGAACAGAAGTGTAAGATCTTTTTTGCCTAGCACAGAGAAAGGAGCAGAGTTCACCAAAAGAGTATTTGAAAGAGTATTATAAAAACTACACTGTAGATAAAGATGTAAACTCACCACACCCTGTGAGCTATAAAAACAGCACAATAGATAGCAATACCAAAAAAAAGTCAATGAGAGAAAGCCAAAGCTGAATTAGAGATAACCTTAGATACATGTAAATAGTTTATGGTGGGATAAGCTGTGAGATAGCTTCTGAACATTGAACTTAGCACCAAAGATTAAAATAATAGCTTGACTATATACTTAACTATACTGTTGCTTTTATGTAAATCCAAACAGTTAAACCTGTGTCAACATGGTATTACTAGGAAAAAAAAAAAAAAAACACACCACCTTTCAATGGTAGAGTGAAATACTAGTGCATGCACTAGTCATAGGAGTTCATTTTTCATTGGCACGTTCTTATTATCTAATCAAAGTTTGCTATAGCCACAGCAGTGAATAGTTAACAAATACCTACTCTCAGCATTTCTATCTTCAGCAATCCTTTGAATGGTTAATACATATTTATTTTCTTCCCACACTTCTATCCTTAGTAATTCTGCTTATAAAAGCTCATTTTCTGGCATTTTAGGATATTTTGGATGAATGATGAAAACAAAACAGGTACTAACTTGAGCTTAGGTAAATCACAATTTTCCAAACTGCAGTTTTCACTCCAGAGAACTGATGCATGGCTGTGGTTTGAACCTCTGTCTTCTGTAACCTGGGCAAAAGTTGCTTCCTGATTTCTCACAAGTGTAAGCACAACTGAACTGTGTTTGTGCATGAGGATTGTGGTAAGCTGGGACATGGCTGTATAGGAAGTGATGGGAATAGAAAGGAGTAAAGCTGGGAAGGCAGGACCTCAAAACCTGAGCTTAATGCTTGTACTTTTTCCTGAGAACCAGCCTGAGTTTGTGGGCTCCAGGCTGGGCAATGCTAGAGCTGGGTTATGGTACACCACTCCTCTGCAGTGGCAACCTGTGCAGGGCCACTGTCTTCTCTGCCTTTGTCTAACTCCAGCCCTGGTCTCTGCCCAGAGATCTCACTGATTAGTAACCACTAATCAGTGAAAATGATCATACTTCCATTTAGGGCACTGTAATTGGGCCCCAAGTCAGACACAGCTGTGAGTTGGATCTACCTGCCTCTTTACTTTAAGGAGTTCCTTAGCAATATCAAAGTCTTTCATAGCCTAAAGTCAGCCTGGGGCAGGACGAGGCTGAGAATGAGGCAGAAGCAAAATGAAAACATAAGGTCATTTGTAAACTGCTCTTTGCCATCAGTGTGTCCTTGCAGGGTGGTCCTTTCCTTGGGGTTTGATATTAGTCCAGCATATCAGGAACTTTTGAACTGTAACTAATTCTATCAAGTCCTCCTGGTTCCCCTCCTTTCTGAGTCCCATCCCTGCTTGTCCCTGGCCCATCAGCAGCTTCTTGGCCTTGGTCCAAACAGCAGCTACTGCTCTTCTCCGCCACTCTGACACATTTTGTCCAAGCAAGGTGAAAGCCTTTGTCACCCTGCCGAGGCACATTGCCCAGGCCATAACATAGCAACACACAACACAACCTGATAGTTTCTCACAGATATTGAATTAAATGGACTGTTTTTCCATTTTTATTATCAAATTCAGAAATAGTTAATACCTTTATTATTAAAATGATGAGATCTTAGGACTGGTGTCTCAGTCAGAAGGCCAAGCTACATCCAAATCAGTTACCCCAACATTCAGACCTGCATTTGGTCCTACTTTTCTGCTTGTCCTTATAAAATAAATTATTTTTAATCAGGCATTCACAGATTGAAAAAGGATAAAAACCCACTGATGTAATATAGATGCTTTTTTTTGTAGTTAAACATGAGCCTTTATGGCATAAAGCCCATTTTCTAATTCTCTCTATAATGTGTTCAGACCTTTGATGCCACTTGATCCGGGATGCAGTCAATTCTCTCTGATAAATTTATAGCTGGACATTCTGGAGCAAATTCTGTTAGGGAAATAAAGTAATGTGTTATTATCTGTATTTAAATTATAGGACTATATGGATTACCTCTAAAATCATTAACTATTTCTGCAGGTTGTTCCTCACTATCTTGAAATTTTGTAACCATTATTATCAATTCAAATCAGGCTAAACTATTGCTGATACCTACGAACTGCTGCAGTCTCCATATGCAAATGGTTGCAAATCTGTAAGACAAATGGTTTCTGAAGTGCCAAAACATTAGAAGGAAACATTACAGGTTTTTATGGCTATAAGTTTATCTCCATGCAATATGGCTTACTCCTGAATAGTCCCCGTCCTTTCTTGTCTCTCTCTCAGTGATGCTTTATATTCAGAAATATTGAACTTATATTCTTTCTGTGTTGAAAAAACAAACTGAAGAAAAAGAAAGTGCAGGCTTAGGGGGAATGGATAAAAGGTTTTTTATGGCCCTTAATGAGCCAGAAGAATCATGAAGTTTATTTCTTACGTTTACCACTATTCATGTTATCTGTAAGAAGCCATGACTATGGTTTACCTTTGGTTAATGTTAAAAATATAATAATGACACCAATCGCCACAGTGAAACAATGACTTTGCAAAGTACAACAGAGAAATGCTTATGCTCTTTTTTTGTTTGAACTTCAATGTTCTTGACAAATCTAATTCTGATAGTCATTGAAATTATTCCTATCAGAGCCAAAGGGTAGGAACCAGTTTCTGAAGATTCATAGCATGATTATTTTATCAAACAGACCTGAACAATTCAAGCTCAGGAACATTTTTCTGGTTCTA